>NW_006399819.1:4983756-5005442 GCF_000299155.1 Elephantulus edwardii
GAATTCCAAAGTCTCTGTAAATTTTCATTAAAATTAATAATAATAAAGAAATATTCAGGAAAGACTCTATGAACAAAAGTCAATGTTAATGAAGGATGAAGTTCAATGTGCACTTAAGGCAATGGCAAAAAATAAGACCCTCACTATTGATAGACTACCATAGATATATTGAAATAAACATATGCAGCCTTGATTTTACTCACCAGTTCATGCTAGGAACTTTGAAGGATAGGTACTTGGCCGATTGACTGGAAGAGATCCATATTTGTTCTCATTCCCAAGAGAGGTTATCTATCAAATTATCAAAGAATATCAATACTATCACCTGGAAGCAAAATATTGCTGGAGATTATCCAAAACTGGCCAGAACAGTACATTAACAAAGAACTGCCAGAAGTTCCAGCTGGGTATAGAAAATGTTGTGGCATCAGTGTTATGATTGCTGATGTCAGATGGATCCTAGCTCAAAGCAGAGTCTATAATAAGAAGGCATATTCATCTTTTATTAACTATATATAGGCATTTGTCTACGTGAATCAAACAAATTATGGCTAACATTGAGAAGCATGGGAAATGCCAGAATACATAATTGTGATCATGAGAAATCAATACCTAAGTCAAGCAGCTACTGTCTGAATAGAGCAACAGAACACTGCATGGTTTAAAATCAAGAAGGATGTATGTCAGGGTCGTATCCTTTCTCCATATCTATTGAAACTGTGTGCAGAGCAAATAATTCACAAAGCAGAAGTCTATGAAGAGAAATGTGATATCATAATTGTAGAAAATTCATCAACATACCTGTGTTATGCAGCTGACACAATTTTGATTGCTGAAAGTGATGAGGCTATGAAATACATATTTCTGAAGATCAGAGATTATAGCTTTTGGTTTCTATTACATATCAACATCAAAAAACCGAAAGTCTTCACTACATATCAATGAGTTAATATTATGATGGATGGAGAAAGAATTGAAAATGTCAAAACAAAATTATTTCATCTTGCTTGAATCAACAATCAATACCAATCATATCAGCATTCAGAAAATCAGGAGATACATTGCATTGGGAAAGTCTGCTGTCAGGGATCTCTCCAAAGTGCTGAACAGTGATGGTATCATATTGAGGACTAAGGCACATCTGATCCAGGTCATGGTTTTCTCAATCACCTTCTATACATCAGAGTTGGACAATGAATAAGAATGACAGAAGATTCTTGATCCACTTTGAGTTGGTTTTTGTGCATGGTGTGAGGTGTGGGTCTTGTTTGAGTTTTCTGCAGATGTTTTTCCAATTTTGCCAAAATCATTTTTAAAAAACTGTTGTTTGTTTGTTTTTTGGTTTTTTTTCTTAACTGATTTCATCTCCTTGTCAAAAATTAGTTGACCATAGGTAGATGGGCTGATTTCTGGGTTCTCAATTCTATTCAATTGATCTAGGTGTCTGTCATTGTAGCAGTACCACGCTGTCTTGACTAACACGGCAGTGTAGTGGGATTTGAAATAAGGGAGTGAGATGCCTCCTATCTTTTTTTTTTCCTCTGTTTAAGGAGTGCTTTGCTTATTCTGGGTCTATTTCCATTCCAAATTAAATTGGAGATTGCCTTTTCCATCTCGTTGAAGAATGGAATTTATATTTGGATTTGGATTGCAGTGAATGTATAGATTGCCTTTGGTAGGATTGTCATTTTCATAATATTGAGCCTTCCTATCCATGAGCAAGGTATATTCTTCCATTTCTCCAGGTCTCTTTTGATTTCTTGTAGTACTGTTTTGTAATTTTCTTTAAATAGGTCCTTTGTGTTTCTATTTAGATTTACTCCCATGTATTTAATCATGTAGTTAGCTATTGTGATCAGTATTGTTTTTTTCTTAGCTTCAGTTCTATATTCTCTTTGTCACTGTAGAGAAATAGGACTAAAACTAAGAACTATATACTTAATAAGAGAAAAGCTTGGTAGAACCACAGAAGCACTAACACACAACATGAACAGTCTTCCAAACATCCTGAAAAACCTATAATCAGGAGAGGATAAAATAGATGAATTGGACCTTCTAAGAACAAATCCCTATGCATATCTAAAAACTTCTACAACAGGGTAAAAAGGGAAGCCACAGACATGGGGAATAATATTTGGTAATGGCCTGTCTAATAAGGGACTTATATCTAGAATTTATGGAATAATCGAGCACCACTACAAGATAAAGGTACACAATCCAATTGCAAAATGGGCACAGGACATGAACAGACATTTCTCCAAAGAAGACATTCAGATAGTGAAAAACACATGAAGAAATGTTCAAAATCCCTAGCTCTAAGAAAGATACAAATCAAAACAATGATGAGATATCATCTCACCCCAGTAAGAATAGCAAAATTTAACAGAGCAGAAAAAAAACAAATGTTGGTGAGCTTGTGGAGAAACTGGAACCCTTATTCACTGTTGGTAGGAGTGTAAAATGGTGCAACCACTATGGAAGGCAGTATGTCACTTTCCAGAAAAGCTGGAAATAAAAATACCATTTGACCCACCAATTCCACTACTTGGAATATACCCTAAAAAACACAGAACTTTCACCCAAGCAGATGCATGTACACCCATGTTTATTGCTGCTATTTTCACAATAGCAAAGAGTTGGAAACTACCTAAGTACCTGTCAACAAATGAATGGTTAGAGAAGCTGTGGTATATTTAAAGAATGGAATACTAAGCAGCACTGAAAAACAAAACTCATGAAATAGTATATAAAATGGGTGACCACGAAAAACATTATCCTGAGTGAAATATCTTAGTCACAAAAAGACAAATACTGTATAATGCCACTGTTGTAAAACAGGACTGACATCTGGGTTGGGGGAAAACTAAGAAAAAATGGGATACATAATGTATATGACATTGAAACAGATGAGGAAGAGAACTGTATTATTACTGGTATGACAAGAGTCCAGAATAAGAGCTGCATAGTAAAGTGGTCTGAGAGGCAAGGACTGAATAACAATGAAATAACTTTTTTCCAAAGAAAAAAGCTAACTGGGAGAAGAGGGGGAAGAGGAGGCAGGGAAGAAAATGTGTAACAATGAATGAATGGAAAGATAAGTTTTTTATACACTTACAATAAAATCTCACTTTTTTCAAAAAGGGGGATAACCGAAAAAAAATTTACAAAGTATTAAACAGAAAACAAAGAAATTTTGTAAACAATTACTCAAAAAACAGTAATATAAACAAACAAAAAGGTGAAAAGAGGAAAAAACAAAAGGATTGATGCTTTTATTGTGTGGTACTGGAGAAGACTCTTAAATATACCATGGACTTCTGGAAAAACAAACAGATATATCTTGGGGGTTGGGGAAGAAGCAGCCAGGGTGTTTTTTGGAAGAAAAGATGGTGAAGCTTCATCTCTCATACTATGGACATGTAGCTAGGTGAGGCTACTCCTTAGCAAGGAAACAGCATGCTTGGAAAGATGGAGAGTCAGTGAGGGAAATGCAGACTTCTGATGAGATTGATGACATGATGACTTTAGCAATGGACTCTAGTGTGTCAGAGACGATGTATATGGCACACGATAGGGCAGGGTTCAGGACAGTTGTTCATAGAGATGCTATGAATAATACTCAACTCTACAGAACCTAACAAAGATATGTATAATGATGTGCTGGAACTATGTCAACAAAGGAAACAATTCTGCCTTCTCTCATTTTGTTTGCACTAGGAGATTTATATCTAATTATCTATTAAACATATTTATTGTATCTGGCTTGCTTTGGTGTATACAAACAAGATAGGAAATACTTGTATTCATCAAACATCTATACAGTTAAAGTCAAACCAAATCAGTTACTGTGGAATCAATTTTGACTAAAATTGTGACTCAGTGTAGAACAATGATCCATGAAATTTTTAACAACTAATTTTTCAGAAGAATATTATCAGATTCTTCTTGTGAGGTACCTTGGAGTGTGCTTGAATAGTCAGATTTTTGGTTAGTAGTTGAGCACTTAACAATATTTACCACATTGATTCTCTCTATCTCTAAACACACACACATAAACACTCATACAGTTGGAGGGCTAGACAGCACCTAACAACACATAATAAAAATAAATAAAGTGAAGCAAGCAGATCATGGTAGGAAAGTTTAGGACTTGATTTTTATATATACTACCCTCAATAACCCATGGACTGCCAAAAGAACAAACAGATAGGTCTTGGGGAAAGTGAAGCCAGAGTGCTCCTTGGAAACAAAGGTGGTGAAGCTTAATAGTTTATGCTTTGGGCATGAAGTTAGGTGAGGTTACTCTTTGGAAATACACATCATGTTTGGAATAATGAGGGGATAGAGAAAGAGAACAAGAGCCTTAAGGAGATGGATTTGACAAAATGACTTCAGCAATGGGCTGTAGTGTGTCAGAGATGATAAGAAAGGTACATTATAGGACAGGGTTCAAGTTGGCTGTTCATAGGGTTGCTATGAGTTATACTCAACTCAAGGACACTTAACAATAACTACAACCCTGAAAAAGAAGAAATAGATATGTCTGGAAAAGGTACAGCCAAAGTGCTCCTTGGAGGCAAAGATAATGAAGTTTCATCTCCCATACTTTGGGCATGATGCTAGGAGAGGTTACTCAATGCTTGAAAACAAACATGCCTGAAACATGCTTGAAAGGTGAGAGATGGTGAAGGAGGGGAAGACCTCCAACCAGGTAGATTGACAGAACGATTACAGCAATGGCTTGAGTGTGTCAGAGATTATGAGGATGGCATACGGCTCAGATATGTTGTTTATAGGGTCACTATGAATCACATTTGACTTAGTAGTTCCTAACAACAACAAGAAAAAAAACCAACTCTATTTTATAGGGAGCTCTGGTGGCTTAGTGGCAAGGAATTGTGCTGTCAATGCTAAGGTACATAGTTCCCACTAGTTGATAAATGGGAGGAAAATGCACTATCTTCTCTCATGTAACTTACTGTCTCTGAAAACCCACTGGAGGGTCAGCTATCGATAAGTTCCATCTTGACTGTATAAAGTAACAACCATGTCATAGACTTAAATATTGTATAGTAATTTTTTAATCTTAAAGACTAAATGACAAGTTGGGAAGTAGTATTTTGAACTGCTTAACTGTGAAGAGAAAGAAACAAATATTTACAGAAGGTAGCTAAGGAGTCCTGAGAAAGAGACAAAATCCTTAAATGTGTGTTACATAAATTGGAATGATATAGGAAGACATAAGAGGTTGGAAAAAAAAGCAGATTTCTAAGGAGTACTCCCTTGAGGAAGTAGGAACTCCAGAGATCTACTAATTATTCCATTTTTTTAAAAAAAATCATTTATTCACTTATTTAATTATCTCACATGAAACTGAACTGTCCTAGTTTTCTAATAGGAGGCTTGGATGGTGTAGCCTGTAGTTAGCGGTGCTGCAAGCCCTAAGGTTGTATGTCTCTGAGATTTAAATCCACAGCTACTCCTTGGGAGAAGGATGAGCAATTGTCTTCCATTGTCATCTATATCCTGGGACTGATTGGAGGATCACTATTCGTTTGAACCAACTGGATGACAATGACTGCTGCAATGAGCCCTAGCATGTAAGGAAGTATGAAAATGGCACATGATAGGACAGGGTTTTGATATGTTTTGTTCTGTTTTTCATTTCTATTGTTTTGGGTTTTTTAATGAAAATTTATAGAGACTTTAGATTTACATTCATTCATTGTTGCTCATTTTCCTCCTTGCCCACCACTCCCTCTAGTTGGTTTTACTCTTTGAAAAGTAAAATAAAATTAAAAAAAAACAATAAAAACAAACTTTAATTATTATTCAATCCCCCCCATGTCCACTCCCCCATGGAGCTCTCATAATGGACTCTTGTCAGGAAAATAATCATATAATCCTTTCAAATAGCTCTGCCCCTCATCTGTTTCAATACAGTATACATTACTTAAACCCTGTTTTCTTAAATTCCCCTAACCCTTATGTCAGTCCTGTTTTATAACAATGACGTTATGCAGTGCTTGTCCCTCTGTGACTGAGATATGTCATTCAGCACAATATCCTCCAGGATCACCCAATTTGTACTTATTTCATTAGTTCCTTGTTTTTCAATTCAGCATAGTATTCCATTGTGTGAATATACCACAACTTCTCTATCTATTCGTTTGTTGATGAGCACTTGGGTTATTTCCAAATATTTTCTATTGTGAAAAAACTACAATGAACATGAGGTTTATACATCTGCTTGAGTGGCAGTTATGGTTTCTTTAGAGTATATTCCCAGTAGCGGAATTGCTGGGTCAAATGGTATTTCAATTTCCAAGTTTTTGTGAAAATGCCATACTGCCTTCCACAGCAGTTGCACCATTTTACACTCTCATCAACAGTGAATAAGGGTTCTAGTTTCTCCACAGCCTCACCAGCATTTGTTGTGTGCTGTTATGTCAAACCTTGATAATCTTACTGGGATGAGATGAAATCTTATAGTTGTTTTGATTTGCATCTCTCCTAGAGCCAGGGATTTTGAACATTTCTTCATGTGTTTGTTCTCCATCTGAATGTTTTCTTTGGTGAACTGTCTGTTCATATCCTGTGTCCATTTTGCAATTGGGTTGTTTGTCTTTTTGTGGTGCTTGAGTATTCTGTAAATTCTAGATATAAGTCCTTTATCTGGCATGTCATTGCCAAATATTCTTTCCCAGTCTGTGACTTTCCTTTGTACCCTACTGTAGAAGTTTTTAGATGTGTACAGGGATTTATTCTTAGAAGGTCCCATTCATCTATTTTGTCCTCTCCTGGTAGTAGGTTTTTCAAGATGTTTGGAAAACTGTAAATGCTGTGGATTAGGGCTTCTAAAGTTTGCCCAAGCTTTTCTCTAATGAAGTTTATAGTCATTGTTTTTAGTCCTAGGTGCTTGATCCACTTTGAGTTGGTTTTTGTGTATGGACTGAGGTGTGGATCTTGTACAAGTTTTCTGCAGACAGTTTTCTAATTTTGCCAACACCATTTGTTAAAAAGTCTGTTGTTTCCCCACTTAACTGATTTCATCTCCTTATAAAAAATCAGTTGCCTGTATGTAGATGGGCTAATTTCTGGGTTCTCAATTCTATTCCATTGATCTATGTTTCTGTCTTTGTACCATAGATATGTTGTTTATAGGGTGGCTATGAATTGTACTCAATGTCACCTAACAACAACATCATTTTAAAAAGAAGAAAAAATTGTTTGTTCATAGCTCAACATCAAGGAAACAAAAATTTTCATCACTGGGCCAATTGGCAGCATCCTAATGAATGATAAAGAGATTGAGATTGTTAACAGCTTCAGTTTGCTTGACTTAAAAATCAATACTCTTGGTTCCAACATCCCAGAAATCAAAAGATGAATTGCTTTGGGAGAATCAGCTGCCAGAGTTCTCTTCCAGAGTATTGAATAACAACAACGATGTCAGTCTAAAGACTAAGATGTGTCTGATCCAGGAAATGGTCTTTGTAATTACTTGCTATGCATCAGAAAGCTGGACAATGACTAAGGATGATATGAGAATTAATAACGTTGAGTTGTGGTTCTGGAAAGGAGTATTGAATATACCATGGACTGCTAGGAGAATAAACAAGTTCAACCTGGAGAAGGTAAAACCAGGTTGCTCCTTGCAGGCAAGGATTCTGAAGAGCTTTCTGACATACTTTGGGTGAGCTGCAAAGAGGGACCAGTCCTTGGAGATAAACATCATGCTTGGAAGGATAGAGGGACAATGTAAGAGAGGAAGAATCTGGATGAGAAGGATTGATTCATGACTAGGGAAATGGGGTCATGAGGTAGATGCATCAGAGACAACAAGGTTGGCTCAGCGTAAAGCATGGTTCAGAGCTGTTGTACATAGGGTCTTTACGAGCCACAAGCAACTCGATGTCACATAAAAACAACTGTGATATCAGTCAGTTATTAAATATTTTAATATTTACCCTAAAATATATTGTCAAACATAATTATGAATTTTTCCTTTGCACTTATTTTATTCTGTAATACTGCAATTCACATTGGTATTCTGGGAACAAAATTCTCTTTTAAAGAAGCAACAGGCATTCTCAAGAGCAGTGAGTAGGGGGAAAGGCAATTTTGTGTCCTCAGCAATAAAGTTTCCAAGCAATAGAGGAATAAACTTGTAGTCTTCACTCTTTAAAATACCTGGAGCACAATAATTTGCTGTCGTATCACCCAGAGCCATGGGATCTATAGCAATTTTCCTGCTCATGTTGAAAAGGTAACAGAACCTAGTTCACCTTAAAAGTAATGTAAAAGGTTATTTTCTCTGTTATTTTCCCTACTTTTCTTTGTCATTTCTGAGAATACTGTACTGAAATATGTAGCAACAATATAGTTGTAGCACTGCTATATATTACACAATTAACTCCAGAGTTGTTTTGTTTGTGTCTGTGTGTAGATTTTTTCATGTGTGTAACAGAGGGGGAGAGAGTTTTAGGTGAGCTTACTTACACCAATTTAGTTTACGTACAAGCTTTGGATTAAATAACAAGTTACTATGACTGGAAAAACAAAACAGAGGACAATTAATCTACCACTAATTAAATTTAAAATGAACTCAAAGCATAATTAGGTTTCAGGGTTTGAGGTCTGAAACATGGAATTTATTTAGTGGAATCTCTTCATTTCATGTCTGACCTACCTGAGGCACAAGGAGGCAAAGTCACTCTTTAAGTTCTCTTAGAAAGTTTGTGTCAGATCTAGAATGGAACAAAGGCCTTCTGACTCTCAGGTGACGGGCTCTTTCCATTATATCGTGCTCTGCTATGATGATCTGTCAGAGATATTCAAGCATAGGCACAATGGCTGTCAGTCAACCTGAATGTAATCCACTAAGTTATGCTAATTCCCACAAAAATGAAGATGACACACAGCAGAAGGAATCCCCACTAGGATTTTGTTCATAGAAATGTGCCCATTTATGGCAAATTCATCCTACTCTTTGGAATCTTTTTGTTCTTGCTATGTCTCTATTGTCAAAAACCCAGAAATCTCTAAGATTGAAAGAAGACCAAATGAGGAAAAATGAAAGTAGTATTCTTTTTACGTTAGCTAGCCCTTTTGAGATGAATGCCTATAATAAACAAAATGAGAAGATGTGTTATGACACGCTTGGGTTTCCAATAAGTTTTATCAGTGCATATTACTGTGTTGAGAAAAGATCTGTTGTTCTTAAACAGGTCGGAGGGGAAGGAAATTTGCATGCAGTCATAACAATTCTAACAACAAAGACTATTTTGTAGTAAAAATAATTTTACAAATTCAAATTTGTCATGAATTCAATGAGGCTTTAAATGTAACAAAAATGTGGACAAAAATCCACTATTTAATGTGTATAACAACTGTCATTACTATTATTTCAGATTAAATTGCTTAAAGCTTAAAATACTAAATAGAAAATATTGGTTTCTTCAAGAAGACTTTTTTTTTAAGTTTGTAAAATTGTATAAAATGGGAAATTCTATTAAAATATGCACCTTTCACACTTTTTGCCAGAATACTTGAATCAGTAAGGACTTCATACAGTAATTAGAAAGCCAGATTTTAGAACAAAGGATGAAAAAGCAATTTGGGTATTGACAAACCTTGCCACCCCCCCTTCTAAAAATGTAATTTAGAATTTTTAACTTGTTGCAATACTAAACTTCATATAAGAGAATTCTCTTCCTAAACCTTCCTCCGAAGTTTTGACACTGTATTGTTTTCTTAACAAAAATGTAATTAACTAATGTAATTATTTCAAACTCTTCTATGTCTCTACACTTAAAACTTAAATAAGTTTTATATAGAAGAGTGCTGTTAAAATGTGGAGATTGTAGTCAATGTCATAAAACAAAATGTGGATAAATACTTGAATGGAAAACAATATGTTTTGTAAACTTTCTGTCAAACCACAATAAAAATGTTTTGTTTTAAAAAATATGGTTAAAAGTTTAAAATTAACATTGTGCCTCTACAGACCCTTCTCTTTTTTAAGGTGTATTTCCCATAGCTACACAGTTTTGGCTTTATATTATGTGATTCTTTATTTCCATTATATGTAAAGGCTCATACTTAATGAGTTTTGACTTATTTATTTCCTCTGTCTAAGCACCCTCTGTGCTTATAGATGTAAAAATAATTTTCTTGAAAGTACAGTTCAATTATCTGCTGTTAAACTTTTCCTTTCCCTTTTAAAATTCAGTCTTTCCTCCTCTGAATACTCATGTAGGTTTACCCTTTTTGTACACAAAAGAATTTTATTACATATACGGGCGTATGTAAGCAATGTGTCCTGCCTCCATACATTTTCAACCTGTATGCAAAACAGATTTTCTGGGAGGCTGGGCTCTATGAGGAAAAGTGTGGCATCCGGATTGGTGGAAGAGCTATCAACAATCTGCGTTATGCAGATGACACAACTCTGCTTGCTGAAACTGAGGAGGACCTCATGCACTTGCTGCAGAGGGTGAAGGACAGCAGCCTCCAATATGGATTGAGGCTCAATGTCAAGAAGACAAAGATTCTGACCACTGGACCAATTGGCATCATCAGGATGGATGGTGAAGAGATTGAGATTGTTCACAGCTTTAGTTTGCTTGGCTCCACAGTCAACACTCTTGGCACCAGCAGCCAGGAAATTAAAAGACATATTTCCATGGGAAAGTCTGCTGTTAGGGACCTCTCCAAAGTACTGAAGAGCAATGGTGTCTCTCTGGAGACTAAGGTGCATCCGATACAGGCCATGGTCTTTGCAACCACTTGTTTTGCATCAGAGAGTTAGACAATGACCAAGGAGGATAGAAGAATTGATGCCTTTGAGCTGTGGTGCTGGAGAAGAGTATTGAGGGTACCATGGACTGCTAGGAAAACAAACAGATTCCTCCTGGAAAGGGTTAAACCAGGTGGCTCCTTGGAAGCAAGGATTCTGAGGCTCTGTCTAACATACTTTGGACATGTAGTAAGGAGGAACTGGTCCTTGGAGATGGACATCATGCTTGGGAGGGTGGAGGGACAGCGCAGGAGGGGAAGGTCCTCTATGAGGTGGATTGACTGGGGTAATCGGGATGGATGTGTCAGAGACAGTGAGGTTCGCACAGGATAGAGCAGAGTTTAGGGCTGTTGTAGATCGCAAGCGACTCGATGGCACATAACAACAACAACAACAACATATGTGAGCATAAACAAGATGTTTTTGTCATTTTACTACCTTTAGCATAATTCAGTGTCTGAAATAAAGTAATGATAAATGGATATTTTATAATGATTAAATAACTTATCACCCCATAAGCAGAAAAATATGTACATTAAGAATGAATGTTTTTGAGATTCTTTGTAGATAAATGAATGCTGCTAAAAGTGGCATCAAAGACAACATCAAAAGTAGGAAGAACTCACACCTGAAAAGCATGTGAAAGGTAAAAAACAACTTTGTCACTTTCTTCTTGAATCATAATTTCCTCTATAGATTGGACTGATAGTGTACACTTACCTTAAGTCCTTTTTTATTTTATTATTATTTCATTTTATTTTATTATTTTTAATAATTTTCATGAACATTTGCAGAGAATTTGGATTTCCATTCATTCATTGCTACACTTCTCTATCCACCAAGCCCTCTCCCCCCGGCCCCCAGTTCGCTCCTCTCTTTCAAAAGTAAAAGACTCCCTCCCTGGTACATAATCCCCCCACAACCCTCCCACTGCCCCAAGTAATACTGCACTGAAACAGATGAGGGACTGAATTTAAAAGTCATGTATGATAGGCCATTATGTTTATCACAAGAGTCCACAATTAAGGTTGCATAGTGGAATGTACCTCATGTTCCTTCAAAGAAATTTCAGAACTAATTGGTATAATATCCACGTTCTTTGAGAATTAATCTTCTGCCTTAAGTGCAGGCTGGATTTAGATCAAGCTGTGGCAATAGAGAATGTCTATCTGTGTCTCATTGACTATGCAAAGGCATTTGACTGTGTGGATCACAACAAACTGTGGCTGACTTTGAGAAGAATGGGAATCCCAGAACACTTGATTGTGTTTATGCAAAAGTTATAGTTGGACCAGGAGGCAGTCATCAGAACGGAGCAAGGAAACACTGCATGGTTCAAAATTGGGAAGGGTGTGCATCACGGATGTGTCCTATCTCCATATTTTTTCAATCTATAGGCAGAACAGGTTATCCAGGAGTCTGGGCTCTATGAGGAGAAGTGTGGTATCAGGATTGGAGGTAGACTCATCCACAATCTGTGTTATGCAGATGACACAACCCTGCTTGCTGAAACTGAGGAGGACCTGAAGCGCTTGCTGCAGAAGATCAAGGATGTCAGCCTTCAATATTGATTAAAGCTCAACATCAAGAAAACAAAAGATCTCACCACTGGGCCAATGGCAGCATCATGATAGATAGTAAAGTGATAGAGATTGCTGACGGCTTCAGTTGTTTGGCTCTACAATCAATACTCTTGGTACCAGAAGCCAGGAAATTAGAAGATGAATTACATTGGAAAAGTCTGCTTTCAGAGACCTCTCCAAGGTACTGAGGAACAATGATGTCAGTCTAGAGACTAAGCTCCACCTGATACAGGCCATGGTCTTTGCCATTACTTGTTATGCATCACAGAGCTGAACAATGACTACGGATGATAGAAGGAGAGTTGATGCCTTTGAGTTTTGGTGCTGGAGAAGACTATTGAATACTCCATGGACTGCTATGAGAAAAAAACAAGTCATACTGGAGAGAGTGAAGCCAGGCTGCTCCTTGGAGGTAAGGATTCTGAAGCTTCATCTGACATACTTTAGGCAAGTTGCAAGGAGGGACCAGTCCTTAGAGAGGTGCAGGAGAGGAAGACTCTTGATGTGGATTGATTCAGTCACTGGGGTAATGGGGATAGGTGTGTCAGAGACAATAAGATTGGCAAGGTATAGAGCAGGGTTTAGGGCTGTGGTACATAGAGCTCGCAATGAGTCATAAGCAACTTGGCACATAACAACACAACAACAACAGTATGGTCCTGATTCTTTGACTCCAATCCTAGATTATTTGACAACAGTCATGATTTTCTAAAAATGTTCTAACCAAGGACAGATGTAGCTATACCTGACCAAAGCATTCTCCTAGGAGTAGATAACATGATTAGATTCAGTCCTTAGAATCTTTGTTGCTGGTGAAGCACATAGAATAACTCTGATGGGTGCTTATATCAATGCTGCCAAATGCCATCATTTGGAAAACCTTTTGCTTCATGTTACAGAACATCTATCTAAACAACACCTTGTTTTTATTGTTGATGTATGTTAATGAGTCATACCTGACATTCGAGTGGATTTTCAGAGTCAGTAAATTGCATGGGAAGAGATTTCCTATCTTTCTTCTGTGGAACTTGAACCATAATTCTTTCTCCATACCTATTTTATTTGTATGTTGAGCAAACTATTAGAGAAGCTGGGGTCTATAAGGAGTAGTGTGGCATCAGGATTGGAGAGAAACTCATCAATAACCTGCATTATGCAGATGACACAACTAACCTTGCTTGCTGAAAGTGAGGAGAACTTGAAGCACTTGTTGAAGAAGATCAAGGAATGCATGCAGCCTTTGGTATGGATTGTATCTCAATAACAGGAAATCAAAAATTCTTATTACTGGACGGATAAGCAGCATCATGATGAATGGAGAGAAGTTTAAGACTGCTAATAGCTTCACCTCTCTTGGTTCCACAATTAACAGCCTTTGTACTGGCAGCGGGAAATAAAAAGACACATTTTACTGGTGAAATCTATAGTTAGGGACTTTTCCAAATTATTTAGTAGTGACGTCAGTTTTAAGATGATGGAGTGTCTGATTCAAGCCGTGGTCTTTCTGAGTATTAGCTATGCATCCAAGAGCAGGACAATGAATAAGGATGACATAAGAAGAACTGACACTTTTGAGCTATAGTGTTGCAGAAGAGCACTGAACATCCCAAAGATGGCCAAGAGAACAGATGTCTTGAAGAGGGTGCAGCTGAAGTGCTCTTTGGAGGCAAAAATAATGAGGCTTTATCTCACGTACACTTTGGACATGTTTCTAGAAGGGGATATTTCTTTGAGAAAGACATGATGCTGGGAAGGGTGGAGGGTTGGTAAGGAGAGGAAGGCTCTCAACCAGGTGGATTGACATGGTAACTGCTGCAATGGGCTCATGGAGTGTGATGATGGTGCAGGATTGAACAAGGTTCAGATCTTTTGTTTATAGGGTCACTATGAGTTGTGCTCGACTTGATGGCACTTAACAACAACAATAATAATAAGCATAAGAACTTAAGTAAATAATTTTATGATACATATTTTTACTTGTTAACTTTGCAAATATGAAAGATAATATTGGTCCTAATTCATTCAATTTTCTTTCTTTATAAGAAGCTGAAATTATTTATCAATATTGATTTATTTATAAAACAAAGTTAGGTCTAGCATTTTGTTTTATAATAAAAATAGTAGACCTTTTGCCTTAATAATATTTCCTAGAACTTGTTTAATTTCTTTCTTAAGATTTTAGAAATATTTTAGAGATAATAAGCCAAGGAGGAAAACAGTAGTTAGGAATTAAAATAAATCAACAAAATATGTTACATGAATTAGTTGTCAAAATTTTTCATTTACTTTCTTATACACTAATTTTTTTAAGAAAAGTTGCTGGAAGATGCCACTTAACCAGGTCTGGAGGAAAGTTCTTTTAATTTCCCACTGCAGATAGGAAGCCTCACTTTACCTCTTACCCTTTACTCCAAGAAGGCGTGTTTGTTTTTTTAATTCCTGTGGAGACCAGACTTAAAGGAACTGCTGTTCACAGCTTGAAAGAACAAGACCTTCACTACTTTCGAAGGCTTTCCTCCCTTGAGGAAGCCTCTTGCTTTAATAAGTTGATACTTTAACCCTAACGATATTTTTTTCTTAAAAAAGTTGGTTCAAGGGTAAAGTATAGAAAAGCAAAACTCAACAGGATATATTATGTCTTTGATATGTAAGAGATTTATCATGATGAACATACATTCCTTTAATGGAAGATAGTATATTCCTTACAATCAAATTCATAGAAAAGAGATGATATAGTAAGTATATTAAGGTTTATACTGATTATCTATTGCATTTGACACACACAGAGGCATATAAGCTATAACAACAAAATAAATTCTCTCAGGTAATTTAAAACATGTCTGAAAGTTTTGTTATTTCTACCATTGAGGCTCTATTCATTCAAATTTAGATTTACTTTAATTATTTGTTTATAACTCAAAAAATATTAAAGAAATGATGCTGCTCATGGTCCAAAGAGACCAACTTTGATGAGTAATAACTGTGGTCTTAAAAGCTTCTGAACAGTTTGCTAAAATGTAACTAGTATTATTTTGTGTCTGTAGTAAAGAAGAATGAAGAGAATGTAAAGATGGTTGGAAATAATGAGGACAAAGAACTAATGAATCATGTGAACTACAGCCTCCATATCTCTGAGATCTGAAGAACTAAATGGGTTCCAGTTACAACTGCTACCTTAGTGTAATTACAATAGGAGCACTTAGATTTAGCAAGAGAAAACTATAGAGTAAAATTTAAAATATGGATCTGATATAACCTGGTGGAATCTAATTGAGATAAGTGGAATCTCAAGACCAGCCTCCAGGCTTTATCCTAGTAATAACACAATAAGCAGGGCTGTAAATAGAATGATAACCAGGATGGTATATATGCACCCCTTAGAACAATTGACCATATGATATCAAAAGTAGAACAGGCTCACAGAAACAAAGTTCAGAAGGTAGGAAGTAATAGGAAAAAAGTACTTAAAACAGAAACCTAATACAGGAGTGGGATAAGTGATATTACACAATGATAATTGCAATGACTGTCACAAAACAAAATGAATATGAATTGTCAAGTGTAAAAGCAATTAGCTCTGTGATCATTTAATCAAATAATAGCAAAAAAGCTAAAAAAAAAAGATGCTGCATGACTTTCAAGTAAGATCAGATAAAACTATGTATGTTCCCATGATTCTTCTGGGATTTCACTCTCAAGAAAGTTGACTGTCATCCAAGATCAACTCTCTACAGATGGTAATGCTGAAGAGAGCACAGGTTGGCAATCTGGGAAGCATCAGTTGCAGCCTATGTGAGTGAGCCATCTAGATGATCATTACAGTCTAACATTCAGGTGACTGTAAAGCCAACAGAGAATTGAATGCTGCCACATGGGATCTTAAGAGAAAATTGCCTAGCCAATCCCTTCATCAATTCCTAATTCACACATTATCAAAAATGACAGTTCAAGACCTATTATGAAGTACAAAGCTCTGCATGACAGGGTGCAATCTATACACTTACAATGAAAACTTGCTAACACAAATATTGTTAAAATAAATGAGCCAACACTAGCGCTAAAGATGAAGATATTGAAGACTTCTACCAACTTTTGCAGTTTGAAATTGATTGAACATATAACCAAGATGCATTAATAATAATTGGTGAGTGGAATGTAAAAGTTAGAAAGAAGGGCTGGTAAATGGATAATATGCTTGTGGTGATAGAAATAAGGTTGAATATAAAAAGGTAGAATTTTGTAAGGTGAGTGATTTATTCATTGCAAGCAACTAACAGCACATCAGCAGAGAACTGCCGGAAGTCCAGGCTGGGTTTAGAAGAGGTCGTGGTACTAGGGATATTGTTGCTGATGTTAGATGGATCTTGGCTGAAAGCAGAGAATACCAGAAGAATGTCTATCTGTGTTTCATTGATTATGCAAAGGCATTTGACTGTGTGGATCATAACAAACTGTGGCTGACTCTGAGAAGAATGGGAATCCCAGAACATTTAATTGTGCTAATGTGAAACCTATACTTGGACCAAGAGGCAATAGTCAGAACAGAGCAGGGTAACCCTGCATGGTTCAAAATTGGGAAGGATGTACGCCAGGGATGCATCCTGTCTGCATACCTTTTCAACCTGTATGCAGAGCAGATTATCCGAGAGGCTGGGCTCTATGAGGAGAATTGTGGCATCACGATTGGTGGAGGATCTATTAACAATCTGCGTCATGCACATGACACAACCCTGCTTGCTGAAACTGAGGAGGACCTCATGCACTTGCTGCGAAGGGTCAAGGACTGCAGCCTTCAGTATGGACTGAGGCTCAATGTCAAGAAGACAAAGATTCTAACCACTGGACCAATTGGCAGCGTCAGGATGGATGACGAAGAGATTGTTCACAGCTTCAGTTTGCTTGGCTCCACAGTCAACACTCTTAGCACCAGCAGTCAGGAAATCAAAAAGCGTATCGCGATGGGAAAGTCTGCCGTTAGGGACCTTTCAAACGTACTCAGGAGCAACGGTGTCTCTCTGAAGACTAAGGTTTGCCTGATACATGCCATGGTCTTTGCAATCGATTGTTATGCATCAGAGAGTTGGACAATGACTAGGGAGGACAGAAGGAGAGTGGATGCTTTTGAGCTGTGGTGCTGGAGAAGAGTACTGAGTGTACCATGGACTGCCAGGAAAACATACAGATTCATCTTAGAGAGGATGAAACCAAGCTACTCCTTGGAGGCAAGGATTCTGGGGCTTCGTCTGACATACTTTGGACATGTTGCCAGGAGGGACGGGTCCTTGGAGAGGGACATCATGCTTGGGAGGGTGGAAGGACAGCGCAGGAGGGGAAGACCCTCTATGAGAGGGATTGATTCGGTGACTGGGGTAATCGGGATGGGTGTGACCGAGGCAGTGCGGTTGGTGCAGGATAGAGCAGGGTTTATGGCTGTTGTGCATAGGGACGCAATGATTAAAAAACGATTCGACGGCACATAACAACAACAACAACAGATGAGACTATCTGTGAACCTAACCCAATAAATTGCACCACAGGAATCAGATTGACTACATCCATGGAGTCAGTGATGAAGTTTGATTTATTTCAACACTCAAAACCAGTTTAAGGATTATTCATGTTCGAGTTCAAGATGAAGCTGAAGAAAATGACAAGACGTCTACAAGAACAAAAACACAACCTTGAGTCTAGTTCACTTGAAGTTAAAAACCATATCCAGAATATATTTTATTCTCTGAACACGAATGATTGAAGACCAGAATAATTGTGGGATGACATTAAAGATATCATCCATGAAGAGAGGATAATATTGTTACAAAAACGGGGGATGGGGGAATACCAAAATAAATATCTGAAAGAAAACCTCTGAAAATTGCAAAAGAACCTAGAAAAGCCAAAACAAAGTAAATAAATATTGAAGTAAAAAAGTTGGAGAGAAGATTTCAAAGCATTATAATGAAATGTAAAAGAGCAAGGGGCTAAAAAAAAATCAAAAGGAAAATATACACTGTGCATTTCTTAAGCTAAAATAATTGAGGAACAAATTTAAGCCTTCAGTTGCAATACTGAAGAAGTATATGAGCAAAAATCTTAAATTATACAGTAAGCAACAAAAGAAGATAAAAGGAATATACTGAATCACTATACTGAAAATAATTGTTTAAAATGGAATCATTTGAGAAAGTAGGATACAACCAAGAACCAATGGTAATAAAGGGGGGAAAATGAAGTTCTTCTGAAGGCATTAGCAAGAAATAGACCTTATGAATGTTGGAATACCAATAGGCATATTCGTACAAATAGACGGAACCATGGACATATTCACTAGTATATGCTAAGAAATTTGAAAGATGTAGCCAACTGATTGGAAACAATCCATATTTGTTCTCATTCTAAAGAAATGAGATCCAATAGAATGTGGAAACTATAAAACAGTACCAATAAAAATACATACAAGTAAATTCTTGCTGAAGATTATAGAAAAAAGTAAAAAAACATCAACAAAAAACAAAACAACAGAGCTAGAAAGGATATCGAGAGGGAATTGCCACAAATTCAAGTTGGATTCAGAAGAGGCCATGGCAAAAAGGGATATTTATTGTTGATGTAAGGTGAATGTTGGCTAAAAGCAAGACTAAGGGAAAGACGTTGTGTTTTATTGATGATACATAGGTATTTGACTCTGGATCATAACAAATTATGAATAAAATGAAAAAGAAAGGGTGGATTCTGACTACATGCCTTCAGGATAGCAGCACAACTTCTTACCACTAGGGGTGAAATGAGATGGATTAGCATGGGACATTTTTATTTACATAATCAGACAATCTACTGTGCCAGAAATTAAAAGGTGAAGAAAAACAGTGTCACATTCATAGTATAAAAGACTACTTTTAAATCCATCTTGAAATACAATGCTGTGAGCGACAGGATATTATCTGTACACATACAGGAAAGACCCGTTAATACCTCTATTATACAAATATATACACCAACTACCAAAGCCTAACAGGAGGAAAAAGATTCTTTTTATCATTTTTTATAGGAAATGCAGATAGTCTTTTTTAAAAAAAATTCCTTTATTTTATTATTTTTTGTGTGTACCGTCAAATCAGATCTGACTGATACAGGAGGAGATTGTTCTTCCTTCTCCGACAGAGCATGTGAGAAAAAGTTTTATCATCTTTGCATTCATGGAGCACACTGGCTGCACTTTCTCCAAAATATATTTGTTTGTTCTTTTGGCATCATACAATATTCAGTACTTTTCTCCAAAATCACAGTTCAAAGGCATCAGTTCTTCTTCTGCCATCCTTAATCATTGCCCAGCTATCTGATGCATAGTAATTGCAAAGACCATTGCCTGAAACAGGTGCACCTTAGTCTCTAGACTGATATTCTTGCTCTTCAGCACTCTGGAAAGGTCCTTAACAGCAGACTTTCCCAGTGCAATTCAGCTTTTGATCTCCTGATTGCTGGTACCAATAATATTGATGTGGAAACTCGCAAACTGGAATTGATAACAATTTCAATCTCTTCTCCATTTATCATGGTGGTACCAATTGGCCAAATGGTGACGGCTTCAGTCCTTGACGTTCTTGAACAAGCACTTCTGGTACTACTCAGTTTCAGTAATTACGTGAGTACAATTAGGTATTCTGGAATTCAAATTGGAGAGGGATATCATGCTTCGAAAGATGGAGGCTGGCAAAAGAGAAGAAGACCCTCAAACATGTAGTTTGACACAGTGACTGCAATGGGCTCAAGTGTGTCAAGAATTGTAAGGATGACACAGGATTGGACAATGTTCAGATCTGTTGTTCATAGAGTCGCTATTAGTCATACTAAACTCAATGGCACCTAACAACAACATGGTAGTAGATGTACGTTGTTATTGCTGGCAGATTTTTTTTAACTCTTTGCTGCTGTCCATGCAATATGTGCAATATTCATTCTCTGTTGTTTGGTGCCATTAGTTTTATTCTAACTCATAACAACCTAAGAACCACAAACTGAAACCTTACCTCTACAGGTGTCTTGACAATTTCAACTGTGCTCAAGCCCATTGCTGTAGTCACTGAGTCAACCCATCTCATTGAGGGTTTTACTTTTGTAAAGTCCTGAATCTTCACTTTTCTAAGCACACACCCTGTGTTTTGTTAGCAGTTCTCTATTTTTACTTGGGAAAATTGCTTCACCTCCTTTTTATATAGTATGAGAATGAAAGAGAAAATCATGGTATCCTCACACACAAATTGTAAGTGTGGCATGTGACCTAACCTTGACTAACAGATCCCTATTGTGTGTATTTTGTCTTTTAAAGGAACTGATGAATAGAGAAAATACCCAGCGTCCATTCATTCCAATGGAGATCTTTGATGAGACAGCTGAATGGTTTCTGACACTTAAGCTCTAAGAGTTTATCTTGTTCCTATGCTTTTTGTCAGTCTGTTTTATCTTTCTATTGATTCTTGGAACTGCCTGTTATTCTTCCAACAAGTTTCCCTGCTTCAGTCAAGCACAGCCAGAGTTTGCAACCAAATAACTGAAATTGAATGAGAACCTTTGAGCTGCAAAAGAAGGAGAAAAACAACACAAAACAAACAATTGTTTAGTGGTGAATAAAGCTAATAGGGGCATTATGGCTTCTACTTTTTGTCATATTGTTCCATGATCCATGGTAGGAAAGGAAAAAAAGCAGCCTTATTCTGTTAGAAACTGAATGCAAAAGTCAATTTAAAAAATAATTTCAGATGTCTTTGTAAAAAGTTAAATGTCACAGCTTTAAGATTATTCAAATATACTCAGAGAACTACTTACAGTGGATCAACTAGATAAAAATTGTGATGTTTGTAATTTCTAATTCCAGTAATTAAGTGCTGCTCTTGTTCTACTTGAAAAAGCCTCTGTGGGATTATATTAATGGCATAATGGAGAGCCAAAGGGAAAAAAATCAAAACTCTTATCAAAAAGAGTGATATTGAAAAATTCATGAGCTGGAACCTTCAGGAAAGGAGAGTGTTTATGGTGATAGATGAGCTGGATTACTGGAATTGTATGTAGTCTTTGGTCCAGAAGGACATGCCACCTCTATATTCTTAAAATCTATATAATGCATTAGGAAAATTCTCATCATGAAGAGCAGAGTGGAGTGCTTTAACTAAAAATCTTTCATTACCATCACACCATTTAGTGTTTACATTTCCCTAAAATGATTGTTGTTTTATTTCTTTTTTTTCTATAATTATATTTTATTAATTTTCATAAACATTTACAGAGATTTTGGGCTTCCACTCATTCAT
>NW_006399819.1:5007497-5028100 GCF_000299155.1 Elephantulus edwardii
GTTCTGGCTCTGTATTCTTTTTGTCACGGTAGAGAAAGCCAACTGATTTTTGTATGTTGATCTTGTATCCTGCTACTTTGCTGAATTGTGTTGTTTTATTTCTGTTATAGAATGATTATATTTTTTTATTTCTGTTATAGAATGATTATATTTTTTTAAGGCATCAGTATAAATGCTATTGCTGAAAGTGTTAAAACATAACCTGTTTTGGTAATGAAAAAAAATGTGTTCTTGGACCGTAAAGATATGAATTTAATAAGGGATAATGTTATTTGCCTGTGTGAAACTAGTGTTTGTTCTTATCTGCTTAGACATTGCCAATATGATCATTGACTGTACTCAGCTCTTTGTGACAGGGAGATCTAGAAATAAAAGGCAAGAGGTGTTTGTGGGGATTCTGAAGAAATACAATTTGATGAAACTAGCTTACAGCTCTCCTTGTTGCTGTTGTTTTGTACCATCAAGTCAGAACCAACCCATTGCTGATCCTCAGGCAGATTTTCAGAGGCAGTTAACTGCACTAAAGGAGATTGCCCATACTTCTCCCATGGAGGAGCTGTGGCCTCGAACCTCATGCCTTCATGATTGCAGCTCAGCTCCTTGCCAGTAGGCCACCAGAGCTCCCTGGAAAGAAAATCATTATGTGACTTTAATCAATACATTTAACCTCTGTATGTCTCAATTTATCTCTAAATGTAAGTAATAATCTAATCTGCTTATTTTGTGGAATGAGTATGAGGAAAGCAAGAAAAGTATGTGACATATATTAGTAAAAACTTTCCTTAAACTGTGCTCATAATTGAATCACCTTTTATATTATATAAGAAAATATAGAGGGATGTACTTCTCCACAAATAATAAAGCAAACACATTTGTTAGTCTTATTAGATTAAAATTAAAAGAAAATATCTTTAAATATAGGGAGCTCTGGTGGGCTAGTGGCAAGGGACTATGCTGCAATCCTGAAGGCATGTTGTTCAAGGCCACCACCTGTTCTGAGAGAGAAGGATGGGCGGCCACAGTCTGAAAACCCTCCAGAGGGTCAGTCATGGGTCAGTTCCAACTCGACGGTACACAGCAACAACAAACTTAAGTTTAAGAGTGGTGTAATGTGTAAACATGTTGGGTTGCTAACCAAAAGGTTTGAATCTACCAACTGAGAAAGGTGCCACAACTTCTAAGACCCAGTGAAGGGATGCTGTGAGTTGGAATTTACTTTAGAGCAGTGGATTTCGTTTCGGTAATAGGTTCTACAACATTATTCCCAAAGTAAAGAATGATATATGTATTTTTCACTTCCTGGCTATTTTTTTAAAAACAAACCGTGGTAAAAGACATGTGATAATATGTCTACACATCTCAAACTTGAATATGTGATTTGTCTAATACCATTGAATTTTACGCCTTACAGCAACAGCAAACTGCATCAGCTCTCAATCCAGAAGGTCTCATCTAAAATAGGGAGTCTAAATTCTTATCCTATAGCAACTGTTATGGGTAGTCTATAGAAAGCTGCACTGACAAGCCAGAGGTTAGCTTCTCTAAAGGCTCAATGATATCAGTGGCATCTCAGGAGAACAATGAGACAAAATCGTCTTTCTGCAATTTATCTTCCAAAATGAGTGGGAAGGTCAGCTATGAATTGGTTCTGATTTGACAGCTCTAAGCTGTGTGTTGTTTGAGCTGATCTTGTAACATGTTATAGTAAAGAAAGTGCAATTAAATTGTTCTTTTAAGTGCATGCATTAAAATCTTCCAATATTGTACTACATTTGTTGCTAGAGTTTATAAAATATTCCTAGTGGGGGGAAAAATCGTTCTAACTGAGCCATGTATGGCATAAAAAATAACTGTGTGTTTTGTCTACTTGAATAACATGTCAAGGTACCTCTTAATTTTACTGCGTTTATTGATACTGTTACAGTTTGTGATTTCCCCACAGCTGTTTTTATTTTGTGAAAATCATTCATCCCATGAGCATGACTATAGCTCTAAGCATTTTATAATAAATTGTTATGATCATTAAACACATGTAGTTAAGGACTTCTTAGCATCCATCTCCTTGTTCTTAGTTTTAATTTTTCATCATCTCTATTAATTTTATATATCAAATATAATTTTTAAACTCCCAAATTACCAAGCTGCATATGCTCTGCCTATGCGCAGAGAGCTGTCTTTCTGCACGGTCCCTGTTCATGCTGCTCTGCTGTTCCCCGTGCAGACTTCCCAGCAGCGCTCTGGCTCCTTTCCTGCTCATGTGGCTGACTGCTGCCTATCCTTGCCATCTACAGTGGTGCTTGGTGGTCTGCCACTCTTTCTGCTGCACCTTCTCTTCTTGCAGTTTCTCAATATTTCCCTAACTTTCCCTCAACTGCCCTAATCACGTCTTTGCTTTACACCTCTCCTCTACAGTGCCAACACACTCCCTCACTCCCATCTTTTCAATATGATGCACGTGAATATCACAAGACTCTCACTTCCACAGTTTGGCCTGGCTTATTATTATTCACTCATTCATTATTCACTGGACCCACAAGTACTCTCCTTTAAGGCCGGCTGACTGTCCTTATTGTGTTAGGAACTAAAGTCACTGCCGTCAAGGAGATTAGACTTTAATGTCCAAGAGACTTTAGAATTTGAAAGTCTACAATAATGGGGTCTCCTTCCCCATTTTTAAAATTAAAAGTCTGGAGTCCAAGCAAAATATGTTCTGGAAGATACATATTTTAGGATCTTTTTTCGTCTATTAATTGCCTTGTGAGTAAAGGTCTACTCTGGTGAGAGAAAAAATTTCATAAAACTTTCAAGACTAATTAATACTGATGTGTAACAATCCTCGAAGAAGAGCTAGTTCTTTGTATCTAGACATCTATACATCTATATCTATCTATCTCTATCTCTATCTCTATCTCTATCTCCATCCCCATCTCCATCCACATCCACATCCACATCCACATCCACATCCACATCTATATATATATCTATCATCTATCCATATCTATGTCTAATCTATATCATCTATCTATATGTATCTTTATATATGTTATCCTTTCTATAGCTTGAAAAGTAGGTAATGGAATCAGTAACCTTATTTATGCATTAAACATAATCACTATAGCTTGTATTCAGTTTGTTTCAATAATTTTATTGCATTTACCTGGACTCAGACTCTAAAGCTGTGTAAAATTCAGCTATAATAAAAAGAAAAATCAAAAAACCTTGCACAATTTTCAGTGCTAAGTGTCCCACAGCACAGTATTTTTGAGCAGTTATGGAAGAAGCTAGACTCCAGCAATTATGAAGGTGTGTAGACATAGTCCAGTATAAAAAAATATAAAACCTAAATTAAATGACATATTTCACAAACAATAACAACAGTGGTCCTGCTCCGAGTTTACAGAGAGCTTGAGGGCGGCGGGGAGGGGGGGGATTTTTTTCTTCTTCTAAAATCAATTTGCTTTAGAAAAATAAAATTCTATTTCATAGATTTTATTTTATGTACAGTTGATCCCACAGATCCTATAAAGAACACACAGCCAGTATTTAATAAGTGGAACAATGCCACTCAACATCTAAGTAAGATTCCTACTTAGAATAGAGCTTTTAAATGTCCAGATGGGACATTTTTCCATGATGTTATTAGGAAATCCTATTGTTCCTTGGGGTGGGTGTGGGGAGTAGGGAGAAGTGCTTTATATTCTAACTATCTAATTAAGTTGGAAAGAAATTGAATTATCAAGGATACGGCAGGAAAGCCACTGCATTGAACAGAATATAAGAAGGATGCTAAAACATGAATGCAAATATACGTAGCAGTAATAGAAACACAATGTGGAAAATGAGAAAATGGAATGTTCCAATGAACTGTGCTGAGTGGCACAAAGTTTTGGCTGCCACAGTTTCTGAAAGACTTTGAATAATTAGAATGCAGCCAGGGGAAAACAATCAGCATGGCTAAGAGTCTGAAAATCTTATCTTTTGATGAAACAAAGAATTGTTAACTTGGGAGAAAAATAATATATCAGAGGGTGATTTTAGAAGTGCTTCAAAATATTTGAAAGATTGTAATATTAAAGAATGCATTTCCCCCCCTTTTCTAATGACTATGCAAAGGCATTTGACTGTGTGGATCACAACAAACTGTGGCTAACTTTGAAAAGAATGGGGATCCCAGAACACTTGATTTTGCTTATGCAAAACCTACAATTTCACCAGGAGACAGTGGTCAGAACAGAGCAAGGAAACATTGCACGATTTAAAATCAGCAAGGGTGTATAGTAGGGATGTGTCCTATCTACATACCTTTTCAATCTATATGCAGAACACATCATCTGGGAAGCTGGGCTCTGTGAAGAGGAATGTGACATCAGGATTAGAGGAATACTCATCAACAATTTGCATTATGCAGATGACACAACCCTGCTTGCCGAAACTAAGGAGGACCTGAAGCGCTTGCTGTAGAAGGTCAAGGACTGCAGCCTTCAATGTGGATTGAAGCTCAACCTCAAGAAAACAAAGATTCTCACCACTGGGCCAATTGGAAGCATGATGACAGATGGCAAAGAGATTGAGATTGTTAACAACTTTAGTTTGCTTGGCTCCACAATCAAAACTCTTGGTACCTGCAGTCAGAAAATCAAAAGACGAATTGCATTGGGAAAGTCTACTGTCAGGGAAATCTCCAGAGCTCTGAAGAGCAATGATGTCAGTCTGAAGACTAAGGTGCCTCTAATTTAGGTTATGGCCTTACCAATTACTTGCTCTGCATCAGAAAGCTGGACAATCACTAGAGATGATAGAAAGAGAATTGATGCCTTTGAGCTCTGGTGCTGGAGAAGGATGGCCAGGAGAACAAACAGGTTCATCCTAAAGAGAGTGAAACCACGCTGCTCCTTGGCTGCTCCTTGGAGGCAAGGATTCTGAAGCTTCATGTGACATACTTTGAGCATGTTGAAGAGAGGGACCAGTCATCAGAGAAGGACAGGGACATCATTCTTGGAAGGGTAGAGTGACAGAGCAAGAGAAGAAGACCCTCAATGAGATGGAATGACTCAGTGACTGTAGTAATGGGAGTAGATATGTCAGAACAATAAGCTTGGCTCAGAATAGAGCAGCATTCAAAACTTGTACAGAGGGTTGCTGTAAGTCTCAAACTACTCAACAGCACATAATAGCAATGACAAAAAAGAAAAGAAAAAAAGCCAGTGGAAAGTTTTACAAAGCCTCTTTCAATACACCAGTAAGGAGATTAAACTGTGAAAGTCACCAAGAAGCTATCCTTTTATAAATTATTACCTAACTTGGGTGGAACTGGAGAACATTATGCTGAGTGAACTAACTCAGTCCCATAGGGACAAATACTGTATAAAATCATTATTGTAGAATGAATATGAGGATTCAAGATGGGGTAGGAGGGTGGAAATAGAAGGGTGAGTATGGGGGTAGGGTGTTAATCATAGGGTTGCACATCTTCATAGGTGGATAGGGTGAAAAAAATTGGAAGAATCTTTTGTGAAAAACAATGTATTCAAACTTTGTAAATATCAGAGTATATACATATATGTTGTTGTTGATTGCTGTCAAGTTGATGTTGACTCATAACAACTCTATGAACAAAAGACCTAAAGCCTTTCCATAACTATCATTGTCTCTCCAAGTTCATAGAGTTTCCAGAAGCATGTGGCTTAGGAAGTGGATGTCACTCCTGCCTCCCAACCTGTTTTACAACTGCGAGCTTCACCAAACACTGTCCACAATGGGAAATCATTCTGGTATTTGATATCCGAATGGCACAAGGTTCAGCATCATAGTAAACTAAAGTTACCTCATTTAGCATAGTGACAAAGAGCGATGTGCAAAGTGGAAGAATGTTGCTCCAGATATAACAGCACTAGTCGCATTTAGCTGTGGTAAAGTGTTGTCTAGTTAAATATGACTCAGAGTAAGCTTTGCACAGAAGACCTGAACTCTTCTATGATTAACATCACTTTTGTATATTTACAAGAGAGTTTGGAGAGTCTCTAGAGGCACCTATTTTAGGAAGTGGATGCCATTCTTGCTTCCCAACATGAATCAATCTGAAAGCTCATCCAACCACTGTGCATCATGGGTAATTATTATGGTATTTGACACGACTATAGGATACTGTTCAGCATCACAGCAACTCCAAATTGTTCAGTACAGCAAATAGACAAATGTATGTATATATGTATATATGTATATATGTATATGTGTATATGTGTATATGTGTATATGTATGTATGCTTGTATGTATGCACGTATAAAGCTCTAGAAGA
Source organism: Elephantulus edwardii (assembly GCF_000299155.1). NCBI lineage: Eukaryota > Metazoa > Chordata > Mammalia > Macroscelidea > Macroscelididae > Elephantulus > Elephantulus edwardii. The sequence continues at coordinate 5,013,794 of NW_006399819.1, forward strand.
CAAATCATGCTGTTATGGCCTCTCTACTGAATGTTTCCTGCAGCATTATTAGCCTTGCTTAAATTCCCTAAGGAGCACATGAGACTGTGTTAAGTAGATTATTGTGGGTCTAGCTAAAACAGAGGACAATGAATTTGGAGAGATTCATGAGTAATTACTGAAAACTTTCCATAACCAACAAGTATACAGTTGATTTATTAAACTTAGAAACAGGTCATTGCAGGTTGAGTTTTCCTGTCTATTTCCTTCTTCCAATTAGGACAATTTATCTTTGAAGTGTCATCTTTGAGCACCTACATTAAGGAGTTAGAGAGAAATTCATATCTTAATTTTGTTGACTATTACTAATGTGTTTAACTTAAAATATTTTTAAGGGACTATCAATCATTCAACAAAAGAAGTCAGTTCAATAAATAGGCATTAAGCATGTTCACCTTTCTAATTAAGTCTTTGCTTTTGAGTACCTTGTAGTCTTATTTCTGGAACATTCTTAAATTCATAAAATAAAGAACATAAAATGTTAAATAGGCTGTACCAGTAATTCAATAATTGAATTTTTACTTTGTTTTAAAGATTCATATGCAGAAATTGTTGCAGATTGGGTTATCTGGAAACAAACACTGAAATCAAGATTAAGTTTGATATGCAGAATATTTACTAGGTGTGAACAGTTGTTTAAGGGAAAAATGAGGAATCCGACTTGACAGAGGGAGTTTCTCAACTGTAATTCAGGCTAGATGGGGCTGACACCAAATTACTAAGAGCTTTATAGCATACAGGGCTGTCAGAATTCTACAGCAGTGGGAGAACTGGTTGGGCCTTTTACTCTTGCCTTGAATAGTCACTGGATAGGCTCCTGGCAGGGACATGCCTTTGGGAACTCTTTGTTACATAGACAAATCCTGAAAAATCTGACAGCTGGAGGCCATCTACTGACAGCAAGAACAAGTTCTTCCTGGAAGGAGACCTGATGCTTTATCTCCCACAAAAAGCAAATAAATGAAACTGGAGCATCTATTTAAGCTGGGATAAGAGTCATGAACTTAGTGCCCACAGTTCGCAGGGCCATTCAATTCAACCTCTAGAGCAAAGGAGCAGAAAATAAGAGCTAATAGTTAAATAGCACCTGCTGAATGTCTCAAAATCTTCCTACTAATGCTACAGAATACACACTACTTGACCCATTTTACAGAGGAGGAAAAAAGAAGAGAGGCTACATAATCTGCTCAAGGTCCCTAAACTCACTGAGTTTTCTAGCTTGTGCTCCTAGCCACTAAACTCTACTCTACACATAACTTAAAAAAAATCATTACCATCAAATTGGAACAGACTCATATCTGATCCTCCAGTGGGTTTTGTAGGCTGTAAGGCTGTAAATCATATAGAAAATATTATCCATCTTTTTTCTCACAGAGATGATGGTGGATTTGAACTACCAGAGAGATACCACTTTTAAGTAAGCTACATAACTCCCTACACAATTGGCCACCAGAGCTCCCCTATCCTGCACATTCTTTAGTACACTTTCTTCTTTAAGCTGTATTATATAATTTAATGATAAAGCTATAGTCTGGACCTAAATTTTCATGTAAAAGTTATTCAGACAGTTTATCATTTGAGTTGTTTTAAAATGGAATTTATTAATCTGAAATCATGAAGTTTTTTATAAGACTCTAATGAGCCTATTGATGACATTTCTGTGTATATGCTTATAGGGTTTTGGTGTTTTTCTTTAAGATTGTTGTTGTTGACTTGAATTCATGGAGACTCTATGAGTGTAGAGTAGAATTGCTAAATAGGATTTTCTAGGGTGTGACTTCAGTAAATAGATGTGTCTTGTCAAGTACCTTTACATAGATTTGAACTGCCAGCCTTTGGGCTTAACCAATTGTTCCACCTAGGACTCCTTTTCTGAAGTTTCTAGAGGGAGGGAAGATTAAATGTTTGCTAAGGAAGCATGGGTTTAGCGGTCTCTGTTGTAAGCAATTCACTTGTTGTTAGCTATCACTGAGTGGACTTTGACTCATAAAAACATTATAACGATAAAATACTGCGCGAGTCTGCTCAATGTTCATAATCACTGATATGTTTGATTGTATCCATCTCTTTAAGGATCATCCACAATTTCAATGGTCCTCAACTTGACCATGCACATTGTCTTTTTCTAGCAACCAACCTTTCCTGTATTGATAAAATTCGTGACTATAGCCTTCAGTATAGATTATACCTCAACATAAAGAAAAAAAATGTTCACAAGTGAACTACTGATAAACATCATAATAAATAAAGAAAAGATTGAGGCTATCAAGGACCCAATTTTACTTAGATTCACAACTAACAGTCATGGAAGCAGAATTCAATAAAGCAATTTGTGCTTGGAGCAAATTGGCTGTCAAGGACCTCTTTCAATTTCTAAAGAGGATGTTCATTTAGAACTACAGAGTGTCTTACCCAAACCATAAGTCTTCCAATTGCTTCACAAGCATGTGAGAGTTGGACAATGAAAAAATAAAACCAAAGAACCAATGCCTTTGAACTGTGGTATTGGGGAATGGAATACACTACAGCTTACCAAATCTGCCTTGTAAGAAATACAGTCAGAGTGGTCCTTAGAATCAAGGAAGATGAAACTTTGTCTCACATAATTTAGGTATGTTATCAAGTGGGACTAGTTTGAGTGTTTATATGGATAATTATCTCAGGAACCACAGCTGAAAATGAGGATAGGAGGCAATGAAGAGAATCATTGTGTTACCAACCAGATTACTGTTGTGGGAAACTGGAGCTCAAATCTGCAGAGGAACTCTGACATACATTGCATAAAGTTGGTTCAAAGTGATTCCAGGCAAGACATGTGGAAGTTGAGGTATTTCTCCCATGATGCTCTTCTTTAGCAGAGTGGGCTTCCATCAAGAAGTGAGAAATAGTAAGGACATATGGAATTTCTAACTTCAGCTTTTTTGAGAAAGCACCAAACTGCCTTTCAGAATGGTTGTACCATTTTCCAATCTCACCAGCAATGTAGAAGAATTCCTTTCTTGCCACATCCTCTCCAACAGTTATTGCTTGCAGCCCTGTTTAACGTTGTCCCTGTCACTGGAGTAAGATGGTACCTCATTGTGGTTTTGATTTGCATCTCTCTTATTGCCAGTGATATTGAGCATTTCTTCATGTATCTTTTTGCCATTCAAATGTCTTCCTCTTTGAAAATTCCTTCCATATGTTTTGCCTATTTTGTAATTGGGTTATCCACTACTTGGAATATGTTGTTGTTATTAAGTGTCATCGAGTCGTAGGCGACTCATAGCGAACCTATGAACGAAAGTCCTCGACACTTGCATGACTTTCATCCTCTCTCCAGGTTCATAGGGTTTCCAGAGGCAAGCTATTACGGAAGTGGATGACACTCCTCCATTCCAAGCTTGTTTTAACTGCGGAACACCACCAAACACTGTTTACCATGGGTAACCATTATCACATTTGACATGTTAGTGTCACAGTGTTCAGCTTCACAGCAACCAAAAGTTACCTCTGTGTGGCAAGTGGACACACCAGGGCTATACGACCTAGAAGAATGTTTCACAAAAAAAAAATTAAAGACAGGCCTTAGGGAATATACTTGGAATATACCCCCACAAAATGACAACTGAAGCACAAACTTAGATTTGTATACCAATGTTCATAGAAGCATTATTCATGAAAACAGCCAAATGTCCAACTGCAAATGTATGAATTGAGAAATTATGGTACATTCACACAATGCATTACTATGCAGCATACAGAAGCAATGATTTCGTAAATTATTACCTAACTTGGGAGAGACTGGTGAACATTATGCTGAGTGAACTAAGTCTCCAAGGGTCCAAGAAGGGTGGGAGAGGGTGGAAGCAGAGGGATGAGGATGTGCAGGGGGTGGAGGGAATTAAACATGGGGTTGTACAATGTGTTGGGTGGGGGGATGAGGGAAAATGAAAGAATTTGTTCTTGAAAACACTTTATTTGAATTTTGTAAATAAATTAGTAGAAGATAAAAGAGAAAGTAAGGAAAATCAATTATTGGAAGATGTTGTAAAAACTAGCAAGATATTATATGTTATGATGTTTGACTTGGACTTTATTGCATTTGCTATTGCTGCATACTGTTGAGTCAGAACTGACCCTTAACTGGACCTCCAGTGAGTTTTCTGAGGCAGGAAATCACATGGAAAGAGATTACCTATCTTTCTCTAGCAGAGCACCTGGTGAATTCAAACCACATACCTTTGAGTTGGCAGTGACATTATTTACCACTAAGCCACCAGAGCTTCCTTTACTGCATTTAGTAAGGTATTTAGCAAGTGTAACAAGTTTTTTAAAAAAGGAACAAGAAAAGTACAAAATTTTGTGTATTTTTAAGATTAGAAATATTGTCTTTCTCAGGGTTCTAAGCCACAAAAATAATGAGATTGGAAGCTTTGGAGCAAGGAACTCCCATTTGACATCTCATTCAACAAAGGGGCTTCTCCCTCAACAAAGATCAGATTAAGAGTGTTGTCCACTTACTGCAGCTTGTTTATTTCAGTGTTTTCAACTCAATTGTCATTAGGTTGTAAAAGAAAATATTTGTGGTGAGAAAAGAGATAAGTAATATTTTAGAACTGTGGATGGGGAAAGAGAAAGAGAAGAAAACCAAACCAAACATTTTTGATTGGTTTCTGATATGTGGAAATGACAAGAAGCCAGTAGAGCAAAGAGCTTCACAGTGTTTGAGGTGATTGCATTTTCAAAGAAACCAGGACATTGGCCTGAAAAAGCCTGTGATATCCAACTCTTGGATATCCAAGCTTTTACCGTCAGAGAGTAGATAGTGAAGTCTATACAAACTTTCCTCAATGCCCATTTCAGATGTGACCATGAAAGATCATGGAGCATAAAGTATCAAATAGAACCTCCCAGAAGAAAGAGAGGAAATCAAGGTGAACAGCAAACAAAGCTTCCTATCAAAGCAAATTCATAATCTGTCATGGACTTTCTTCTTTCTACTCATAAAGCAGAATGTCATTAGACTGCCTTCTTCCTAAAACATGTCTTATCATTGATTTCCTATGAGTGCTCTATTTCCTTCCTGTTCATTAAAAAAGCAGTTGTAGTTTTCATATTATCTCTGCTTCAGCATTGAATATGTATATAGAGTTGGTGGTACAAACAGATATTTTAGTAATTGATTTAATAAATATTCTTAAATATTAATTACTAGGATGATGAAAGGCTATATTAGTTCTTATAGAAAGAGGTATATGTCACTAAGATATTCTCAATTTATAACTGAACGCTATGTTAGTAAAACTGAGTTTTCTCTTTTGGGGAAGGATGATTTTTGTTTTCTCCTTATCTAGTGAAAGGGAGGCAAATGGTAACCAGAAAGGAATAATATGACTAAGACTATAAGATCATCACCAGAACATTTGAATTATTTTGAGTTCTCTGAAAAGCTCAAAAAGATATTAAAATTTACTGGGGAAAAACACATAAAAGAGAAGAAACAAGAGAAGGCAAATAGAACTTTCTGATTATAATGCAGTTCTGGTTACAATGAATGAAAGACAGAAAAAGATTGGATAGAAAAATCTTGTATTCCAGGGCATTTCAGCAAGGTCAATAGGAGTGTTTAAGACAAAGTTGTTTATATGAGGCATTTTATGTCTCATAGGGATTGGGTCTCCTTAATATCACAGGAAGGCTGAGTTTTGGGCTATGAAATGTTGCTTCAATACAACTGTTATGGATAATACTCAAGAGACAATAATCAGTTTTGATTCTTGAAGTAGAAAACTTTACTAGCGTGTTTTCATAGCCATCATAACTTGTTCTTTATGCTTTTTCTAACTTTTTGTAGAGTCTGGAGACTGAATTCTGACCAGTTAAATATAGCAGAACTGAAATATATATCCTGCTACGACACTGAAGGCAAGCCAGTTAATGGCTCTGCTGGTGCAGTCTGTAAGGGTTAGTATTAATTGTGGTAATGTCACTGATGCAATCCCAGTTGGACTCATACTTTTATTTTCATGTAGAATTATTTAAGACAGGTAATGTGGATGAACAAATTGCATTTTTACTTTGGACAAGATAAAAGGATATAGGCTAAGTTTCTTGAAAATGACATCTGATGAAATGGAAGTTTTAAGAGACTATTTACAAGTTAGGTTAAGATCATGAGACAGGATTCCTCTTTATTTACCACCTTCATGAGGGAAAGGCAGAACTATCTTTAAGAGGAGATATGCATTCAGAAGGTGAACACAGTTGGCCTTCAAGATGGAGTCTATCTTGTTAAGTTCTTTGTCATCACTAGACAAGGACTATAGGTTTTCTCTTCATGGCTTTTCTTTTTCTTTTTAAGTCATGTAGTGGTCCTTGAATGTCAATGACTTCTCTACAGTGCTAAAGATTAAGAATGTCAATATAGATACTAAGATGTGCCTGATCCAGGCCATGATCTTCTCAATTGCTTGTATGCATCTGACAGCTGGACAATGAATAAGGACAACAGAAGAATCCTTGTCTTTGAGTTGTGGTGCTACTCATACTATGGACTGCCAAGAGAACAAAGAGGTCTGTTCTGGAGAGAGGGAAACCAGGTTAAAGCAGGTTGCTCCTTTGAGGCAAGGATTTTGAAACTCTATCTCCCATTCGTAGGCATTTTGTCAGAAGCAGCCAGCATGTGAAGAAGAACATCATGCTTGGAAGGGTGGAGGGTCAGCATAAGAGAAGAAGATCATGGATTAAAGAAAGGTTGACACAGTAACTGTGGCAATGGGTTCAAGTGTGTCAGAGACTGTGAGATTGGCTCAGGACAGGGCAAGTTTCAGAACCATTGTTCATAGGGTCACTATATGTCGTAGTTAACTCAATGGCACAGAATGGCAATAAAAATCACATAGTCACTCTTTTCCTTCTGTATATGCCTGGCACCAGAAAGCTTTTTTATAATTGAAAATGGGAATCCTTAGTAAAGTTAAAAGTTTTTATGAAGGCACAATTGGTGTTCCTTGAATTAGTTGAATTCCCAGCTTGTGGCCTAGATGTTAGAGAGCTGTGCTGCCAGCCCAAAGATGGACCATTCAAATCTACAAGCTATTCTGAGAGAGAAAGATGGACAATCTTCTCCAGTCGGATTTACAGCCTCTGAAAACTCATTGGGGGGTCAGTTATGAGTAGGTTCAATCTCAAGAGCAATGATTGAGAATGTAGGGTTTATTCCTGGACCGTATGAGAGCTTATGCCTGGACTTTTTGATCTGAACTGCTTAAGGGAGAAATACTTATATCAAAAGTATTTACATTGTTTAGACAGTTTTATCATGTAAAGATAAAAGAAAATGGAGAGACATGAGCATTTTCAATTACAGCAAACATAGCAGTATATAATTAAGGTTGATCTTTTGGGTGTTTTGTTTTGTTTTATTTTCACTTCTAGAAACTATTGCCTAAGTGTTTGTGGTTTTGTTCTGTTTTGGATTTTATTTTTATTTAACAGTCTTCTTGATACAATTTGAGAAGGTCTTATTAAGCCATAGAAGTTTTGTAGCTAAATAAAACAAAAGGTGGTCTTTGGGAAATGTCGTTCCAGCTGGAGGGAGAGTTGTGTTTATTATGTAAATGAAAATGCCCCTATTCTAAAGGAGACTGATTTCATTCAATTCTAATATCTAGTAGGGATGTCTAAGAAACTTTCTGAAATAGCTGGTTGGGCAATTTAAAAGGTCAGAGAATTTTTAAGATGGCATCTGGACCTGCCTAGCTCAAAATATAGAGAAATGACAGTGCTGTTTTTGCTAATCATATGCACTGTGTTCTAAATGCTAAAGCAGAGCCTAGTTTGCTTTCATAATAGCTATTCATACACCACTAAGTAAGTTGTCTCTCTTTGACATAATATTCATAAGTTCAGAGTAGGGAAAAATAGAGATGAATTAAACATTAAAGAAATATTTGAGGAAAGCTTTGTATTCTAGCAAATTCTGTAAACTTACATTGGTGCTAAGTGGTATTACTGTATCACTGAGAAACATAGTTATATAATCAAGGCTTTATTAAACTTCCTATAAAAATTAAAAAGGTTTAAGAACGAGCTAAAATATACAAAAAAACCTATATATTATGACTATTTCAAAGATAATAAATTTAATATTTGGCTTGAAATAAGAAAACAGAAAAAACTTCCTAAAGATAAAGATAGCATATATAAACCAGACTGCTAAGTATATTTCAAATGACTTGTTGAGAAATTCTAATGGAAATATTATAAAACAGATTACTACATAATTTATAATATGTATTTTCAAATATGTACATATGCACTGATTAAATTTCAAATATGTGGTCCAATTCACACATTTAATTTTTATGTAATATAACAATTAGCATGACTCCTAAAAATTTCCCTGTAAATATTACTTGCGTTGAAAATCACAGTAAGATCAAAATCCTCACAAATGCAAATCTTGCCAATCTAATCACACGTTTGAAGATACACATGGCCTATATATGTTTCTGATTCACTTCACACATTCTCAAACCTGATTCTTCACACTTTGCTGTATGAATAAATCTAATTCAATCAGAAATGAGAAAATGAACTTTTAAGCCTTTCCCTTAGACTTGCTGTAAGTGACACAAGGGAAAGAAGACTGCTTTTTATTTTTTTTCCCCCCAGGAGGGCTCATTTCCACCCCTGAACTACTGTACTCCAAGCTGATCACACTTATTTAATTTCTATTTACTTAACTTTGAAGTTTATAATTAGCACCTGGGTCATTTCTCATGAAATATCATGTGAAAATATGAAGGTTACCAATCAAATGGAATGTTTTGTTCCTTCCTGCTTTTGCTGGCCTACAAGCAACTCAAAGTAATACTGGGAGTAATAAGAAGGCATGCAATATTTTTCACACAAATGGTATAAGCTCTTTTTATTTTATTTTTTTAAATATACAATAAAAAGAACAAAAAAAAAGAAAAAAATGATGATGGTAATTCTGCAGAGACAGATTGAGGATCAATTAATAACAAAATGGTGAAGAAAATTTAATAAATCTTTATCATTTGAAGCAGTGGACACAAGGTCTTAGGAAATCTATAATCACAGAGAAAGGTATGAGTAGTCTGTTAATGACACAGTGGCGTTGAATTGAGTTTATCTTATATACTCAGCTGATCAGGGGAGTATATTGTTTATAAATTATTCTTGCCACTAGTATTTCCTTTCCATAGACTCCAATGAATTATACAATTTTTCACCACATTAATTTTAAATTTAAAGTGAGTATCTGGTAAAATGAAATTTTTTTTCATCTGATTCTGCACCATTGTCTCTCTGGAGTTCTGGTGGTGTAGTCTTTAGGGAGTTGCACTGCTATACTAAAGTCAATGTCTTTCTGATGGTCTGAAACCACTAGCATATCTGCTTCATGGGAGCAAGATGGACAACCTCCTGTACAACTTAAAATCTCTGAGAACACACTGGTTTCAATAAGCAGTGGATGAGTAGTTTTCATTCTTCCTTTCTCAATAGTGAAGTTGAATAAAAACCAACAATGCATTAGAAAAATATCTAAGGCAAAAAGCTACTAGATGAGTGGCAAGAAGATGAAGTGATTCTCTACTTTAACTATGTGGTTTGGAGATCACGTAAAACTTGAAACAGTAGAGGTTAAGATTAGATGTGTACTCAAAAGACATAAGGATGGACCACCAAAGGAGTCTGCTACATCCTGCCATGTACCACACAGTTTATTTTCAAGTACAATGGCACATACATGTCACTGAGTTGTATAAGGACAGGAACCTTATCTTCACCATTGACAAGCTTAGAGTGTTTGTTGTTGGTTGCTAAAGAGAAAGAACTGACTGCTGATTTCCTTATGTACAGAACAAAATGTTGTCCTGTCCTGTACCACCTTTATGATTTTTTTGCTATGCTTGACTCCATTACAGTAGCCTTTGTTTAAATCTGTTTCGTTAAGGGCGTTCTTCAATTTTACTTCATTGGCCTACTTGACCTAGTATAAAGCCCTTTTCTAATAATTAGCCTTTGCTAGGAGCTAAGAGGACAATTTATCATTTTGAAGGATAGGGAAAAAGAACAACTGAAGGAGTCAAGAAGAGAAATATAGAGCCAGAAAACCAGGAAGACTAATGTGCTTAATTTGGAGATTAAAGATTCTACCATCAATTCTTTGTCTTAATGGTACAATGAGTAAATGCTCAATTGGTAACACAGAGATCAATGGTTTGAAGTACACTAAGCACTCCAGTACTTTTTGCTGAAAACAAAGAATACTAGAAGAATGTCTATTTGTACTTTATTGTCTAGGCAAAGACCTTTGATTGTGTGGACCATAACAAATCATGGCTAATGTTGAGAAGAATGGAAACCCCAAAACACTTAATTGTGCAGCAATCAGGAGATTGGAATATCAATTGCATTGGAAAAGTCTGCAGTCAGGAATCTCTCCAAATTACTGAGAAGCAAATATGTCATCTTGAGGACTAAGTTGTAAATGAACTCAGACAAGTCAATGTTCTTTAGCATTACAAATATATTCAAATATCCAGTGGTGGATGGGTGGCTGCTACTTATAAGACATATTGATCAAAAAATCAAACCCAAATCTGTTCAAGGTTGGTAAGAATTTTATACCTGAGCCATTACATGTCCTAAACAGTTGTCATTGTTATTGTATGCTACTGTGTAGACATTTATAGTAGTCTTGCAAATAATGGATCAAAACTTTATCTTGTGCTGTTCTCACAATCTTCTCCCTGTTTAATCCCTTTGCAATCACTGTGTTAATCCATTTTATTAAGTGTATTCATCTTTTGTTGGTTTTTGCTTTTCTAAGCAAACTATTAGTAGTCTTTAAATAATATCTCACTTAAAGGCTTCACAGGTAGCTCTGTTGGCCTAGTGGCAATAAACTGTGCTGCAATATCAAAGGCACATGGTTTGAATCCACTAACTGCTCCACAGGAGAAATATGGGCAATCCCGTTCAGTTTTATTAACTGTTTCTGAATAATCACTGGCAGGTCAGCTATGGTTTAGTTTCAATTCTATGGTACACAACAAAAATTACAGAGCCTCCATAGGTAGAGTTATTTATGGGCAATCTCTAGAGTATTTAAGTTTATTCTGTTAATTGCTATTTACTCTGCATAAGAATTTGTGCAGTGATATATAACTTTGGCTGAATATCAGATAAAATATCTAACTTCTCAACACATTTAAAAGCTTTTCATTATTTAGCATCTACACCTATAAAATGGAAATATTAAAATAATTGCATTTTTATTAGTTAAACAAATAATATATGTAGAGAATTTGATAGAGTGCTAGGCATATTATATGTTCTAAAATACTAACCGTAGTTATTATTAATATTATTAGGTCAAATAATGGCTTAGAGCATGGTTCTTTTTGGGTAACTTGGAGAAGAATGAAATATAATATCTTCTTGATTTCTAATGTAAAATTAACTTGATCTATTTCTAGTCAACAAGGAGCCAAAGGTAGAGCTTAGTGAAGAGCATTTGCTGGTATGTCTTTAAAATTCCATAGTGATGGGTGAAGTCTCCGGGAGGTCTGGAAGCGGCTGCTTGTGCAGTAGTTCCACTCTTAAAGTCCAGTTTCTCGCATCTTCAGGGGAGTCACATAAGGAAAGTCTTGGCTTGTGTTTGGTCTGTGTTTGGCTTGCTCTATTGGTAATGCAATCAATACTGATAGCTATAATCTTTGATGTTGGGTTGTTATTGGTTCTTTCCCCTCCACAAATGGATGTCAGTTGGCTTGGACTTTTGCCCTGGTTGACAAGGACCCAAGGGTGGAGCGTAGTCAAAAGCATTTGCTGGGTGTGTCTTTAAAACTACATAGGGCCCAAGCAGCCAAATTTATTAATATATGGTGCCGCTGTTGTAGAATGAGGCTGACACTGGGGTGAGGGTAGGACTGAGAAAAACTGGATAAATTATGTTTACTGCATTGAAGCTGATGAGGGAGAGAATAGTTTAAAATTAATATATTTTAGGGCATTATGATTATCATAAGAGTCCAGAATGAGGGTTACAGTGGAGTATACTTAGGGTGGGAGTGGGGAGAAAAGTGCAACAATGAATGAATGGAATTCCAAAATCTCTGTAGGTATTCATTGAAATTAATAATAATAATAAAAGAATTAAAAAAAGAATAAGCATTCTTTAAGTGGTACAGCAGATGTTTATCTATTTGTTGTACTGAATAACTTGGGATTGTAAATCAATGTGCCATAGCTGAGTCAAATGCCATGATGGTTACCCACCATGGACAGTGTTTGGAGGAGCTTCCAGATTGATTCCAGTTTGGAAGTAGCATCCACTTCCTAAATCAGATGGCTCTGGAAACTCTATAAACTTGAAGAAAATACATTAATTATAGAACAGAGTTCAGGTCTTTTGTTCATAGGGTCGCTATGAGTCCTATCTGATGACACTTAAGGCTAAGTAAGACTGTTGTTGTTAAGTGCCATTGAGTCATAGACAACTCATAGCAACCTTATGAACAAAAGACTTTAACATTTGTATAACGTTTATCATTTATCTAGTGTTGTTATATTTTGGAAGAATACTCTTCTACCTTGTACATCACTTCTTGTCAATATGCTATACTGAGGTAATCTAGGTTTGCTGTGATGTCGAACCTTTTGCCACTGGGGTTTCAAATACCGTAATTGTTTACCAATGTGGAAAGTGTTGGTGGAGTTACCAGTTGTAGGACAGGTTTGGAAACGGGAGTGGCATCCACTCTCTAAACCACATGCCTATGGAAACTCTATGAACTTGGAAAAACTACGGTAGTCATAGAAAGATAATAAGTCTTTTGTTCATAGAGTCACTATGAGTCATGCTCAACTAGATAGCAATCAGTAACAACAACAATTCCTTGACAGGTATCTATGATAAACTGTTCACTGCATCTTATTCTTAGTTTCTCCAATCTTGGTAAAAATAACCTCTCAGGGGTCTGTTTTAATAAAAAGGGAAGAGGGGAGAGACTCACTTCCAGAGTGAGATATTGAAGTGCTAGGGCTGGAGTTTCCTGCCATGCTTTGGACAAAAGCTGCTTCACTTCCAGAACCTTGTTGTTCCACTCTGCAGGCCTAAGAAAACAGAAGACTTCAGAAGAGGGTGCTGCAATCAGATGAGAATCTCACTGCCAGAGCAAGCACATTGAGGTCCTGGAGAATGAAGGGTCTGCAACTCCCCAGGAAAGAAACTGCTCCAGGCAGAATATCTGGCTGCTCCTTGAAGTGCTAGGACAGGAGATTCCTGCCACCTCACTGGACAGAAGCTGCTGGTTGTCTCAAATAAAAGACTTAAGAATACAATAAATTTTAGGAAAGTAATCAGGTGAGAGATTCACTTTCAGAGCCAGAACGTTGTGGTGCTAGGGAGTGAGGGTTCTGCATCTCTTCAAAAGGAAAACTGTTGTAGGTGGGATAACTGGCCACCATGATGGTCAGTGCATAGACTAAGAAGAACAATATCATTTCAGAGAGGGAGCTGAAAACAGAGGACAGAATCACTTCTAGAGATAACACATTGAAGTGCTGAGGAGGGAGCAGCCTACCACTACTTCAGGTCAAGAGTCTAACTATGCCACTCTGTAGACCAAAAAGGAAAATAAACTTCAAGAGAGAGGATTCCTATAGGACTGCATTGCAGACCAGACAGAATCTGAAACACTTTAGGAAAGGCAAATTTTCCCAGTCCATAGGCACAGAAAGGATTTCAAATAGAGCAAGTTGCCAATCTTCAAAGATCAAACAGTTTAAGCCTTCAACTAATTGACAACATTATAAGGGCAAAGCACTGTTAACAACATACGCAGACACAATAAATACAACTTAACACATACCAAGGCAAATTTAACATAGTGTCAAAAAAGCAGCAGCAAGAAGCTTCAATCAGAGAAAAAACAAAAACAAAATAAGCTTTCTTTTTTAAAAAGCAGAGCATATTGCAGATCCAATGATTACCTCAGAGACAGGAAGACAGAAGAAATACATTGACATTGAGCCATTCAGACAGCTAAAGAAGAAGGTATGAAGTATGAAAAAAAAATGAACGATATAAATAAAGTGAATATTCAAGAAACAGGGAGCCAGAAGAAATATATCAACGCAGAGTGTCAGGATTGGTGGAATATCTATTAACAATCTGTGTTATGCAGATGACACAACCCTGCTTGCTAAAACCGAAGAGGACCTCATGCACTTGCTGCACAGGGTCAA
>NW_006399819.1:5028935-5031382 GCF_000299155.1 Elephantulus edwardii
TAGAAGAAAAATCAGAGAGTTAGTGAAAGAAAATGGAATAAAGCACTAGAATCACATGGTAAAATATCAAACGGAACAACATATGTATGCTTGGAATTCCAGAACACGAAAGGGAGAGGGACAGAGAGACCACTGAAACAAGTGACGAAGAAGTCTTGGAAGAAAATTTTCCAGGTCTTACAAAAAATTAGAAAAGTCAGAATATGTAGGAATAAAGGTTGCACATACTTCTCAGCCTGTCCTGCCCATGCATCTAAATTCTAGCACAAATTATACTTCAGCTCTTTTGACTCTCTGAGCATCACAATGATAGTTGGCAAGTAAAAGCATCTTACAAAAGGTAGCAAGAAGGAGTCAAGAAGAAAGGGATTGTTCCATTTTTTAAGAAAGATTGATATAATGTAAAGGTCCTAACTATGTTCAATATAAGAAATATTAGGAAGACACTAGTCACAAGAACTCAAGCAACCAAAATTGCATCTAATGGACTCAACAGTAATGTTTTTGAAGTGAGCCTTGCCATTTTATAAAACGATGAGATTGTATTTAGAAAATACAAGCTAATTACTGAGGATGTTCAAGGCAAAAAACTACTTCACCAACATCCACAGCATGGGTCTTACTCATGACAAAATGTGCACCACGGCAACCCATGATTGAAGTTCATGTCAATGTCACGACTACAGATGGTTAGTTACTTCACTGTTTTGTGTCAGTTTTAAAAAAAAAAAAAAAAGGAAAGCAACTATCAAAATCAGAAGACCTATGCTCAGCCCCAACAAGTCTACCAATTTTAGAAGAAAATTATGGAAATCATGACTTGAGAGGCACAGACAAGTGACTTAAAAGAATTGGTTCATGAAAGTCTTGTAAGTCTATTTATCCTCTTCAAAAAATATTTATTAGGAAAGTAAAAATGCTGAAGATGCCCAAGTTTGCACTGAGAAAACTCATAAAACTTCATGGTGATGGCTCTAGAAAAACTACTGAAGAGACAAGTACTAAAGTCTAATCAGCTGGTGGCTACAAGTTACTAGTTCAAGAATCTGTTTAAAATCCAAACTTTTAATAATCACAAAATAAAAGTTACTATTTGTGAAAAAAAAGAAGCTCAGTGAACCTCAAACAGAACTGACCCCAAAAGGAAAACATCAAGACATATCACAGTCAAATTCTCCAAAATCAAAGATAAAGATATAATACTCAAAGTAGCATGAAAAAAACAAAGAGTTGCCCACAAAAAAGAACCACTTAGATTAAGTTCTGATTTCTCAGGAGAAACTTTGTGAGTAAGAAGACAAGGGGGTGGTTTTCTAGAAGGATAATCTATCTGGAAGGTTCAAAGAAAACAATTTCCACCAGCTGAGAATACTATACCCAGAAAAATTGTTTATCAAACATAAGGAGAAATTAGGTCATTTGCAGAAAAGCAGGAAGTTAAGGAATTTTTGTAAACAAGGCCAAATCTACAAGATATTCATCCAACAGAGACATCAAAGGAAAATGGATGGATCATAGTAACCAGAAACAAGAACAACAGCAAAAAGAAACAGCAAAATGGCAGCAATAAAAATTGACCTGTCCATAATCATTGTGAATGGACTAAATGCATCAATTAAGAGAAATAGAGTAGTAGAAAGGATAAGAAGACAACACCCATCAATATGTTGCCTACAAGAGGCACATCTAAGAACAAGGAGAAAGATTGATTAAAAATAAAAAGTTGCCAAGCAAATGGCACTCACAAAAAAAGCAGGAGTAGCAATAATAATCTCTGATAAAATAGATTTCAGGATGAAGATCACCATAAACAATGACGAAGGTACAATGAATAAGAGCACAATATATAACATTGGTCAACATCTATGTACCAAATAATTCTTGTTATGTGCTATCAAGTCACTTGTGACTCATAGAGGTCCTATATACAAATGCCACTCTATCCTATGCCAACTCTATCCTATGCCAACCTCAGTGTCTCAAATACACTCATTCCCAACACACCAATCACAGAATTGATTCAGCTCATCGAGAGTCTTCCTCTCCTGCGCCGTTCCTCCACTCTCCCAAACATGATGTCACTCTCCAAGTACCAGTCCCTTCTTGCAACATGCCCAAAGTCTGACAGATGAAGCTACAGAATCCTTGACTCCAAGGAGCACTCTGGTTTCACCCTCTCTAGAACAAACCTGTTTGTTCTCCTAGCAGTCTATGGTATATTTAACATTCTTCTCCAGCACCACAGCTCAAAGGCATAAATTCTCTTTCTATCATCCCTATTCACTGTCCAACTCTCTAATGCATAGCCTGTAATTGTGAAGATTATAGCCTGGATCAGGCACACCTGAGTCTCCAGCCTGAAGTCGTTACTCTTCAGTACTCTTGAGAGGTCCCTCACAGCTTACTTTCCCAATGCAATTCATCCCTTGATTTCCTGGCTGCTATTC
>NW_006399819.1:5032077-5033145 GCF_000299155.1 Elephantulus edwardii
CTCTCTGATACATAGGAAGAAATTACAAAGACCATGGACTACATGAGCTGCACCTTAGTCTCCAGACTGACATTGTTCTCTTCAGTACCCTAGAGAGGTTTCTGACAGCAGATTTCCCCATGCAATTCATCTTTTTCTTTCCTGACTGCTGGTGTGAAGAGTATTGATTACAACATACCAAAACCTGTGGAATGCAGCTAATGCATGACAATAGTCTGTCGCTGTCTGCTCCCTGGCCACTTAACAGCAATACCCTGATGGAGGTAAGCACGAGGGATGGAGATACACCACTCCCTAGATCAGAGAGTCAAATCCAGCTCAATTTTATTGGGATCTGCAGTACACTTATATACACAGGAAGACCAAATAGGGTGGGCTTACAGACGTGGGACATGTGGATTGGTCAAAAGAACTTCAGCCTCGTTCGGACCACTCCCGGCTCAATAGACCCAGCAGCTGTCTTCCCAGGTGACAAAGTTTCTCAAGCTGGTACAGCCAAACACAGGAGAACTTTCTCTACCCTGTACTATAGGCCGTTGGGAGGCTTGCACTTATCCGGAGTTTAGGATATCTCTCTCTCCTTGCCAGAGGCATTCCTTTCCTCCCCAACATTCTGCAACAATAGCCCAACATAAAAAAAAAGAAATTAATGACTTAATTCAACATCCCTATCACATAGAAAAATAACAAAAATCTAACTCCATATCCTTTAGAAGAAAGGAATGTATGAAACAATGTATATGAATGAAACACAATATATACAAAATTTGTTTGCAAACAAATACAAAATAAAACGTGTAAAAAAGAAACAATAAGCATTCAAACAATTAAAACAGTTACTCATTGTTATTATGTAACTGCTAGGAAGATTACTTACTAGGAAGGTATAATTTGGACAAATGAAGGAGTTTTAGAATAACATAATTTAAAAATGTAAAATTTTGTCCTAATAGAGTTCAACAGCATAGAGTCACTAAATTAAATTATAAAAAGGAAATAGTAATTTATGTTATCTTACCTCATTTGTTTTTTTATTCATACCTGTTTAATCTGTATGCTGAAAAAACC
>NW_006399819.1:5035002-5045492 GCF_000299155.1 Elephantulus edwardii
ATAAAATCAATATCCAAAAATATGTAGGATTCCTTTACAGTAACAAAGAGAATTCAAAGAAGGAAATCAGGAAAGCAATTTCATTTACAATTATTGTTGTTGTTGATTGCTGTCGAGTCATGCATGACTCATAGCAACTCTATAAACAAAAGACCTGAGGTCTTTCTGTGACTATTATTTCTCCAAATTCACAGAGTTTCCAGAGGCATGTGGTTTAGGAAGTGGATGTCACTCCTGCCTCCAAATCTGTCTGAAAACTGGAGCTCCACAAAACACTGTCGATCACGGGCAGCTGTGATAGCATCTGAGACCCCAGTTGTAAAGGTTTCAGTGTCACAGCAAACCCAGATTACCTCAGGAGACAGAAGGGTGCTATATGACTAAGAAGAATGTTCCTCCAATATATAGTAACAAGGCATTAAAGCATAATCTCTTGGGTTCAATTTTAAATAAAACGGCCCTCCAGGAGGCGGCTTAAATAAAAGTAAGCAAAAAATCAACAACCCACAAACAACAAAACAGCCAAATGTTACACAATGACCACAAGAGAGCCCATCTTAGAGTCCAGTTGCTTCACCCAGTCTCCAAAACGGAGACAAGGGCTTGGCCTTAAAGGCAAGTGTCTTCCTGGAGGCCTTGTTGACTCTAAACAAGAGGTTTAAATAAAAACAACAAAACAATCCACACAGATCCTCAACAAAACCAAGAGCACCATCATACAGAGTCCAACAGTTTCATCCAAGTCCAAAATGGAAGACAAGGGCTTGGCTTGATATTATATGTTGTTGTTGGTAAGTGCCATCTATTACTGACCCTATAAACAAAAGTCTTTACCCTTGTTCTATAACTATTGTCCTTTCTCTAAGTTCATAGGGTGTTCACAGGCATGTTTAGGAAGTGAATGCCACTCCTATTTCTAAACATGTCTTAATCTGTGAGCTCCACCGAACACTGTAAATCATGTGTAACCATTATGGCCCTTGACAGATCAATGGCACAGCATTCAGTATCACAGCAATCTAAAGTTACCGTAATACAGAGAAATGACAGAACAGTGCTGAACCACTTAGGAGAGTGTTCATTTCAAAAACAATTAAAACCAGGCCTAAGGGCTCAAATGTATTTTTCAAGGCCACAGGCCCATGCATTAGGCTCTCATTGTATCAGTTCCAACAAGAAGCTTCTGGCCAGCCAAAACTGCTGCAGAGCCTACCCTATCCAACACAGAAAGACTCATCTCCAAAATCACATGAATTTTAAGAGGCCACAGGCCCACACATCAGGTTTCATTAGCTCCAACAAGAGGTTTCTGGCTAGCCAAAAATGATCCAGAGCCTATCCCCATACATCACAGAAAGAACAGCTAAACACAAATTGGGATACTTGTGAGTAACGTAACTAGAGATACAAAAGCCCTTATACAAAGAAAACTACAGAGCTTTTCTGCAAGACACAAGAAAAGACCTAAATAAATGGAAAAATGTGTCCTGTTCATGGATATGAAGACTCAGTTTCCTGAAAATAACAGTCCTACCCAAAGTAATCTACATAGTCAATGCCATCCCGATCCAGATACCAAGTTCATTTTCCAAGGAGATTGAAAGGGAAATTGTCAAATTTATTTGGTGAGGAAAGAGACCCTGAATAAACAAAACACTTCTGAGAAACAAAATGAGGTGGGAGGCATAGCACTCCCTGACCTCAAAACCTACTACACAACAGTGGTAACCAAAACAGCATGGCACTTGTACATTGACAGGCACATAGACTAAACGAACAGAATTCAGAACCCAGAAATAGACTCAAATATTTATAGTTAACTGATAGTTGACAGGGAAATCAAAGTTATTAAGTAGAGAAATGACAACCTTTTCAACAAATGGTGCTGGCAAAACTTGACTTCCACCTGTAGAAAGCTGAAACAAGATCTACATCTCAGACCACACACAAAAAACAACTCAGAGTGGATTAGAGACCTGAGAGTAAAGCCCCAAATCGTAAAGTTTATAAGAGACAAACTGGGATCAAGCTTAGAAAGCCTAATCTGTGGTATACAGAGACTGCCAAATACAGGCAGAAATATACAATCTGAAGAGGGTAAAATTGGGGAATGGAACCTTTTAAAGATTACTGTGTTAATGAAAACCTTTTTTTCAACAAGGTGAAGAGAAAACCCACTGACTGGGAAGTAACATTTAGTAACACTATCTCAGACAACAGTCTCATAATGAATGTTTACAGAATACTTCTGGGACTCCACAAGAAAAATACTGATAACCCAATTACAAAATGGGCAAAATATATGGAAAGCATTATCACAGAGGAAGATATTTGAATGGCCAATGCACATGAAGAAATGCTCCAAATCACTGTCAATAAGAGAGTTGCAACTCAAACCACAATGAGATACCATCTCACTCCAGGAGCAGTGACAAAGTTTAACAGGACAGCAAGTAATAAATGTTGGAGAGGATGTGTCAAGATAGGAACTCTTATACATTATTTGTGGGATTGTACAATGTGCAACCACTCTGGAAGTCAGTTTGACACTTCCTTCAAAAGCGGAACATAGAAATTCCGTATGACCCAGCCATTCCACTACTTGGAATATACCCTGAGAAAATGAAAACTGAGGCACAAAGACTTGTACACCAATGTTCATAGCAGTGTTATTCACTATCACAAGAACGTGGAAAACAGGCCAGATGTCCAACCACAATTGAATGGATTGAGAAATTATGGTACATTCACAAGTGGAGTACTACACTGCTTGCAGTAGTAATGATTTTGTTAATTATACAATGATAGTTATAGAAAGGCTTCCAGCCTTTTGTTCATAGGGTCACTATGAGTTATTCTCGACTTGATGGCAATCAGCAACATTATCTAACTTGGGAGGGATTGGAGAGCCTTATGCTGAGTGAACTAAGTTCCACAAGGACAAATATTGTATAAAACCATTATTATAGAATGAGTATGAGGATCCAAGGAGAGGGGGAAGGGTGTAAACAGAGGGACGAGGGGGATATGTGTGGGGGTGGGAGTGTGGATTAATCATGGGGTTGTACAATTTAATGGGGGGGGTGAGGGAAATTGGAACAATCTGGTCTGAAAAAGAATGCATTCATTTTGTAAATAAACTAGTATAATAATTAAAAAAAATTCTGTCCATTACTACATAATGAGTTTTAAGCCTCATCTCTTCTTTTCTCCAGGCAAAAAGGAACAAATTATAATCTGTACACATAGTATATTTTAAAGCAGAGCATTAGTTTCTAAGCTCTAGAAAGCAAATTCCACTATTTTTCCCTTATTATAATATTTGACTTGTAAACCAAAAAGCCCAATGGTAATAGAATGGATTGTTAATTTTCTTGTTCAATGCACTAAGAATCATCCATAAAACGAAGAGGCTCCCATTATTTTGAATTATCCTAGGTGTCACCATCTCAGAAATGTACTGACTTGTCCCCAAAGGTAAATTCTATCGCATGATACAGTTTTGCTTTGCTGTCATTTTCTTTATTAGAAAAACATCAACCTATCTAACAGTCATTCTTCTTTATTTCTATTTGTTGTATTGTCAGGATTCTATTAGTCGTTTCTTCCAGACATTTTAAGAATATTTTGACAAAATTGGAACCAGCATCACAGCAGCAGGTTAACTTTAATGGGCTTTGAAAAGACAAAGTGGAAAGGAGTCTGACTATTCCTTTAATTATTTTACAAAGGCTCCATGTTACAGTGTTTCCAGCTGGATCTCATTTGACTCTCACCAAAGACAAAGCAGACTTAAGGATTCATTTCTGATTCGAGGACAAGGGAGACTCTGAAAATTTAAGAGATTTAATCATTCTCTCATTTGAAAAGTGGCAATGTTGTTATACAAATACATTTTGTAATTGATTGAGTGATTGTTGTTGCTAGGTGCTGTCTAGTCAACCAGGACTCATATCAACCGTATGAGCAATAGATCAAAAACTCTGCCTTGTCCTGTATTGTCCTCACAAACGTGTGTGTACACACACACTCACACACACACACACACTCTTTGGAAGCAGAAGTGGCATCCACTTTCTAAACAACATGCCTCAGAAAACTCTATGAACTTTTAGACACTCTGATAGTTATAGAAGGCTTCAGGTCTTTTGTTCATAGGGTCGCTTTGAGTCATGCTCGACTCAACAGCAAACAACATATACAATACCTTATTCCTGAACAAGCTGCAAGTATCTGAAAGATTGAGAATTAATGAAGATTCCTCACTCAAACAACTAAGTAGAAATCACAGAAGACTTTAATAACAAAGCAAAAGTCACTGGGAAGATTCCTTCAAATCCACCAGCTGCTCAAAGGGGAAAGACGCTCTTTGTGATTTACAGTCTCTGAAAATTTCCTGGATGGTCAGTTATGAGTCAGTTCTTACTTGACAGCATATAACAACAGCAAGAGCAGTGACTCGTAGTGACCCTAGGAACAAAAGACCTGACCTTTGTTCTATAACTATTGTCATTTTCCTACATTAATAGAGTTTCCAGAGGCTTATTGCTTTAGGAAGTGGATGTCTCTCCTGCTTACAAGCCTGTTTGAATCTGGGAGCTCCACCAAACACTGTCCTGTCATGGGTAACCATTATGGCATTTGACACACCAGTGGCACAGAGTTCACATCACAGAAAGCCCAAGTTATCTCAGTATAACAACTTGACAGACCAGTGCTATACCTGTTAGAAGAATGTTGGTCAGAAACACAATTAACACCAGGTCTGAGGGCCTCAGGCCCAACTGACTTTTAAATACAAAGGCCCTCCCACCGGGGTCCTGGTTAACTCTAGACAAGAGGCTTTCAGCCCACAGCTCATTGTTAGCTAAATCCAGAAAATCAAATCAGCTCACACATGATTGTGAATGAAGGAAAAAAATCCAAACAAACAAAAGCCCCCAAACTGTAAAT
Source organism: Elephantulus edwardii (assembly GCF_000299155.1). NCBI lineage: Eukaryota > Metazoa > Chordata > Mammalia > Macroscelidea > Macroscelididae > Elephantulus > Elephantulus edwardii. Next base: position 5,039,956 of record NW_006399819.1, read on the forward strand.
AACCAAACAGTGCATACTTGACCCTTAACCAAAACAAGAGAATCCACCTTCCAGAATTGGAGGCTCATCTGTGAAGCCATTGAAATTATAAATCTAGTTTTGGACAAAAACTCCTCCAAATCCAAATGATTCCTAAACCCATTTCCCTTTTAGTAAAAGCACAAAAAGTCAATTATGGGAAAAGATTGCTTAGCTGCCTATTAATGTGTCCTGGAGTTTTGCTGAGAATGTACCAACTTTACATAGGGGATTGCTTCCTCAGATAATTTACTGAAATGGATTGTTGTTGCCCTCCTAATTTGTATATATGCTCCATTAGGAAGTTTGCCTTATTTATGTGAGCTATCTGTGTTTTGCACTGGCCCCTAGTTAGCTCCTAAGTGCAAGCTGGTTACACTGAAATATTGATTTTATTCCATAAAGTCTTACATGGTTTGAGTATTGCCTGCCTTCAGAAATTTTACTTCCTAGAAGCTGAAGCAGACTAGAGAGCTGCTCACCTTTTTAGATCTATGGCTTTGGGGCAGGGGTAGACTCAGGTTTTGTAAGACCTGAAGTGTACGGAATTTATGAGTCCTGCTTCTAAGAGAAAGAGTGGTGGAATGTGGATTATAAACGAAAAAACTGCTTCCCATCCATTACAGTCCAGAACAATAGTCATTTAATTGTTACACATTTCTGACAAAGTTCAAAGTGCAACTTAAACTTATTAATGTGCTTTGTTTAGTTTTCATTAACAACTGAATGATAGCTAAAAATGTTATGGTTTAAGTATAACTTTTCTATTCTTTTTTCTATTCTTATCACTTTTGGGAAAAGAGAAAGGAAAGGAAAAAAAACCTACATGCATATAAATATATACACAGTCACACTCTAAACTCTATCCCTTTCAAGTGATGTTAGGATTCTTATAAGCAAGATAAATACATATTCACAGTCTATTGTGGCAAAAGCTAGGACAGATGTGAAAAAGTGCAGCCTGAGCTTTAGAACTGTCACAGAGAGGTGGCAGACAAGAGGACCCCAACTATGCTGAGTGGCTTACAATTCAGGTAGCACAAAGCAAGACAGAAAGATGTTGTACAAATTGAGATCACCAAGCGGTTTTTCTGCCTAATGCTAAGATTCATTGCAACCCAAGGTGCTTACTGAAATCTGCTCAGGCAGACTCATTGGTCTTAGAAGAAGAACATTCTTAAGGAAGTGAAGCAAAGAGAAGTGTCACAGAAAAGCAGAGTTAAGCAGGTGATGTCAGTTAATGCAGCAAAGAAAAAGCAAGTCCAGCAGAGATTAATGCTGGCAGCACCAATCACAAAACACAAAGGAGTGAAAGGAAGAGTCTTATCATTTTCTGATTAGATGGAGAAGAGGTTCTTTTGGACTGGATGGACTGACACATACAATATATAAATCCACATATTTACATAAAAATATGTAAAATCTATAAATGATAAATAAAATCAGCAATAGTTATGTCAGAAAACCTGCTGAATCACAAATCGAAATTAAGTGTGCAGAGAGGAAAAGGCTAAATGAATAAATATTTAAGCAACAGTCTTGTTCAATAGACTTTTTCCACTTACAGTATCGGAATATTTCAATTTCTCTCTTTTGGAAGAGCAAAGAGAATTTTTTTCTTCAAATCACAGCAGAGAAAAAGCTAGAAAACCCCTCAAAAGACAGAAAAATGCTTAGTAGAAGGGGAGGTTGAACTTTTGTTTAAGTAGGATGCTTTTCATGCCTCAGAAGCTAATATTGTCTTCCTGAGTGAGACCTGGTGAAAGAGTCTCTAGAAGAGCTTAACTAGGGCTAATGTTGGTGTCTATAGGTACTAATTCTTTATTCTTAAAAAGAGAAAAATAAAGGAAAAATTCCTCCTAATGCTGACTCTGAAGCCAGTGGGAATGGTTTACACTGCCACAGCTTGCTGGGTCAGACCTGAGAAGACAGCACAAAAAAGCAGTTGTGTGCAACCTTCATGCAAAGATCACATTCAAGAGGATGACTCCTACAGTCACTCACACTGGCAGAGAAGGTGGAATGTAAGTAAAAAAAGAGATGTTGTTGTTGTTGTTTATAAGTGCCATCAAGTAGCAGGCGACTCATAGCAAACCTATGAAGGAGAGTCCTAGACTCATGGGTGCCTGGCAAGTATTATGGAAGTGGATGCCACTCCTCCTTCCAAGCTTGTTTTAATCAGGGAGCTCCACCCTACTCTCTGTCCTCATTGGGTAGCCAACCATTAATGCATTTGACACATCAGTGTCACAGTGTTCAGCCTCACAGCATGTGTGCCAAATAAAAGGTCATCAACGGAACTTACTGTCTTGTTGGACAATTTATCATTTTCTCTCTCTCAATTTTGTGCTCTTATTCCCATCAAGTTGGATCTAACTCAAAGCTGGCCTTCCATCAGGCCTCCAAGACTATAAAGTGCGTGGGAGGAGACTGCCTGTCTTTCTTCCTTGGAAATCCACTAGAGGAAGAAGTAGGACCTTTTGGGTCAGCATCACAATCCTCTAATGACTGTCACTAGAACTCACTAAAGAATTGCTAGGTAAAGTTTTTTCTGTTAAGATGACTTATTGTTTTGTGCCATCTAGTTGGAAACAACCCCTAGCTAACCCTCCACTAGGTTTACAGAGGTAGCAAATCACACAGGAAGAAGATATTGTCCATCTTTCTCCCACAGAGCAGCTGGTGGATTAGAACTATGTGCCTTTGAAGTTGCAATGCAGCTTCTTAATGTAAGAGAATCTTACCAGAGAAATATCTGACAATGTCACACTACAGCAGCATCAATGAAGAAAGATCTTGCCATTTTCCTCATTTCCCATCTTTTCATCTTTCTTCCTATCCTTAAGGAATGCCAGTGTGTATTTCTTTATATTTGGGTGCCATCAAAGGTTGGCAATTTGAATCTACCAATAGCAACACAGGACACAGATGGGCAGCCTTCTCCTGTAGAGAATTACTGCTTTGTAAACTTGACGGAGGGTCTTCGTTGGTTGGAATTAACTTGAAGAGGGGTTTTGCTTTCATATTTTCTATCCTTGAAGAATGAATAAATCAAGTATTTTGCCTTATCCAACGGTGATACCTATTGTGATTTAGGTCTAAACACAGGAAAGGAGAGAATATTAAATAGTAGTGAAATTTAAAAAAAAAAAACACCCGCAAAACCAAAAACAAACCCATATTTAATTCTGGTAGTTTTCTTTATTTCTGAATATTCTGCCCTCCCAACTGTATACATTATAGGATCAGCCCAAGGCATTTTCTAATAGGTAAGAAATAAAATATAACAGAAGAACACTGGCATCTCTAATTCAATGCACCTAATTGCCTAGTCATGTATAACCTTTATGTTTAGTTTTGAATTGGATCATTGTGATCCATAGGGATTTCATGGACTGATTTTCAGAAGTAAATAGTTAAATTCTTCTTCCTAGTCTTTCTTAGTCTGAAAGTTCTTCTGTAACCTGTTCAGCATTACAATAACATTCAAGATTCCACTAAAAGACAGATGAGTGAACTTTGATCAGGAATTCAACCTGGGTTTCTTGAATGACAGATGAGAATTCTACCACTAAACTTCTTATCTAAGATTTCTACAATTTTCTCTAAGTGGAAGATGATATATGTAGAGGAGAAAATGACAAAGTACTGTGTTAAAGAAATTTAAAGAAGTTAAGAGGGAATTAAAAAGACATGATACAGAGAAAGAAATGAAAAAATTAAACAAAATTGAATAGTTACAAGACTAGAGAATACATAAGAGTCAACTTTTGGATAGAGTGACTAATTTTGAATGTAGGAAAATGTGAATAATTTATGGGTTGGTGGTTTCAAATAAGAGTTTCTTTGCAATGTGATGTTCCTGTACCTCCATCAAGAACTCAGACTCAGGAAAACATTTTAAAAATAACCGAGGTGATGCTCATTTGAACCTAGTTATAGATGACACAAGATTGAAGAGAAGATGATCCGTGCTGGAGTCAGGGTAGACTGCTACAACATGATGGCTGGCTCCAAACTGGACTTTGTTTATGAATGAGATGCTTAAATTCTCCAAGTTAAATGGGACATCCTTCAGCAAAGGGACAAACTCGTTCCTTCAGAGTATGGGTTTAATAGAGATGTGCAAGTCAGCAATTGATTATCTAAATGGGGGATTTTGAGCATGAGACATGAAGTAGTTGCCTTATATGCTTTCATGAAAGTAGTGGTAAGGGAGTGTAAGTAGAGTGTAAGGGAGGAAAACCTTAACAATATGAAAGAATGAAATTTAATGTGAATGAAAGACTATAGAATATAATGTACATGCATTAAACACAGTGCATAGGAATGATAAAACTGTTAATAAAACTAACAAAATAATAAGAACCAGGGCTTGGCTAAAAGATGCACTTTGACTAATGAGCACTGGCAAATGCAAGAGAAAAACAAAAACAAAACAAACCACAAAACAACCAAAAATACTCTTGAACTTTGGTGTTTGTCCTATATTTTCTGCTCTGAGAAATGGCTCCCTGAAATCATTGCCTCAGCCAGCCACTGAAAAGTTCTCCTTTTGGTCTCTTACTAAATTCAAACTCAGAGAATATGCCAACACACAACACCGGAGCCCTTGTAAAGCAACATGCTGTTTAATTAGCTCTGGGGGGATCCAATGAGAACTTCAAAATAGACATAAGGGAAACCAGAGATATTTATAGTCTTCGGTCAACAGGAAATGTTACTTGATCCAGCTACTATGTGTTACTTAGGCCTGACTCTCCTCTGGCCACAGGGCCTCTCTTCTGGCCAATTCTCTTCTTTCTTCTGTTATCTGTTGGTCCACACTGCTGGTGTTAAATGGCCTTTAGATTGGGGCTGGGCTTTAGAAGAGAAGGGGTGATTTATCCTCTCAGATTTTTAGGCCAGAAGAAAAGCTTAGAGCCACCAGCTCATTTTAATTCAGTCAGTTCCAGAGGAGTCTCCAGATTACGTGATTGCAGCCAGGTAAATGATCTCAAAGGAGACCAGTAGAAGACTCTCCAGTGAACCCAGTCCAAAATAATGACTTGTGGAACTCTGAATAACTATGCAATGTTGTTTTACGCTGTTCAGCTATTTATTATCACAACAAAAGATGGCTGAACTAACTAGTATGCATTTGTCTCATATTATTTTTGTTTTTAATTTTCAACCAACCGACCCGACTTCAAAACAAAGCAAAAATCCAAATGATTGAGTGTAAATTTAGTTGTAACCACTCATTCTAGTCAGGATGTCTGCCTAAGAGCTTTACTATGTGGTACTCATCAGATAAGGTTGCCACTGAAGGATACAGAGGGAATGCACAGGAACATTTAACCTGACTTGATTACGGAAATCAGTCAAATGATACACAAATGGTGCATACAGAAGTACTCTGCTGTGGTGAGGTGGAGACCGCAGGGTACTAAGACAAAACAAAACAAAATAAAACACACACACACACACACACACACACACACACACACACACACACGAAAGATCAGAAATAAAATCTC
>NW_006399819.1:5046482-5068973 GCF_000299155.1 Elephantulus edwardii
CCTGTTAGAAGAATGTTGGTCAGAAACACAATTAACACCAGGTCTGAGGGCCTCAGGCCCAACTGACTTTTAAATACAAAGGCCCTCCCACCGGGGTCCTGGTTAACTCTAGACAAGAGGCTTTCAGCCCACAGCTCATTGTTAGCTAAATCCAGAAAATCAAATCAGCTCACACATGATTGTGAATGAAGGAAAAAAATCCAAACAAACAAAAGCCCCCAAACTGTAAATAACCAAACAGTGCATACTTGACCCTTAACCAAAACAAGAGAATCCACCTTCCAGAATTGGAGGCTCATCTGTGAAGCCATTGAAATTATAAATCTAGTTTTGGACAAAAACTCCTCCAAATCCAAATGATTCCTAAACCCATTTCCCTTTTAGTAAAAGCACAAAAAGTCAATTATGGGAAAAGATTGCTTAGCTGCCTATTAATGTGTCCTGGAGTTTTGCTGAGAATGTACCAACTTTACATAGGGGATTGCTTCCTCAGATAATTTACTGAAATGGATTGTTGTTGCCCTCCTAATTTGTATATATGCTCCATTAGGAAGTTTGCCTTATTTATGTGAGCTATCTGTGTTTTGCACTGGCCCCTAGTTAGCTCCTAAGTGCAAGCTGGTTACACTGAAATATTGATTTTATTCCATAAAGTCTTACATGGTTTGAGTATTGCCTGCCTTCAGAAATTTTACTTCCTAGAAGCTGAAGCAGACTAGAGAGCTGCTCACCTTTTTAGATCTATGGCTTTGGGGCAGGGGTAGACTCAGGTTTTGTAAGACCTGAAGTGTACGGAATTTATGAGTCCTGCTTCTAAGAGAAAGAGTGGTGGAATGTGGATTATAAACGAAAAAACTGCTTCCCATCCATTACAGTCCAGAACAATAGTCATTTAATTGTTACACATTTCTGACAAAGTTCAAAGTGCAACTTAAACTTATTAATGTGCTTTGTTTAGTTTTCATTAACAACTGAATGATAGCTAAAAATGTTATGGTTTAAGTATAACTTTTCTATTCTTTTTTCTATTCTTATCACTTTTGGGAAAAGAGAAAGGAAAGGAAAAAAAACCTACATGCATATAAATATATACACAGTCACACTCTAAACTCTATCCCTTTCAAGTGATGTTAGGATTCTTATAAGCAAGATAAATACATATTCACAGTCTATTGTGGCAAAAGCTAGGACAGATGTGAAAAAGTGCAGCCTGAGCTTTAGAACTGTCACAGAGAGGTGGCAGACAAGAGGACCCCAACTATGCTGAGTGGCTTACAATTCAGGTAGCACAAAGCAAGACAGAAAGATGTTGTACAAATTGAGATCACCAAGCGGTTTTTCTGCCTAATGCTAAGATTCATTGCAACCCAAGGTGCTTACTGAAATCTGCTCAGGCAGACTCATTGGTCTTAGAAGAAGAACATTCTTAAGGAAGTGAAGCAAAGAGAAGTGTCACAGAAAAGCAGAGTTAAGCAGGTGATGTCAGTTAATGCAGCAAAGAAAAAGCAAGTCCAGCAGAGATTAATGCTGGCAGCACCAATCACAAAACACAAAGGAGTGAAAGGAAGAGTCTTATCATTTTCTGATTAGATGGAGAAGAGGTTCTTTTGGACTGGATGGACTGACACATACAATATATAAATCCACATATTTACATAAAAATATGTAAAATCTATAAATGATAAATAAAATCAGCAATAGTTATGTCAGAAAACCTGCTGAATCACAAATCGAAATTAAGTGTGCAGAGAGGAAAAGGCTAAATGAATAAATATTTAAGCAACAGTCTTGTTCAATAGACTTTTTCCACTTACAGTATCGGAATATTTCAATTTCTCTCTTTTGGAAGAGCAAAGAGAATTTTTTTCTTCAAATCACAGCAGAGAAAAAGCTAGAAAACCCCTCAAAAGACAGAAAAATGCTTAGTAGAAGGGGAGGTTGAACTTTTGTTTAAGTAGGATGCTTTTCATGCCTCAGAAGCTAATATTGTCTTCCTGAGTGAGACCTGGTGAAAGAGTCTCTAGAAGAGCTTAACTAGGGCTAATGTTGGTGTCTATAGGTACTAATTCTTTATTCTTAAAAAGAGAAAAATAAAGGAAAAATTCCTCCTAATGCTGACTCTGAAGCCAGTGGGAATGGTTTACACTGCCACAGCTTGCTGGGTCAGACCTGAGAAGACAGCACAAAAAAGCAGTTGTGTGCAACCTTCATGCAAAGATCACATTCAAGAGGATGACTCCTACAGTCACTCACACTGGCAGAGAAGGTGGAATGTAAGTAAAAAAAGAGATGTTGTTGTTGTTGTTTGTAAGTGCCATCAAGTAGCAGGCGACTCATAGCAAACCTATGAAGGAGAGTCCTAGACTCATGGGTGCCTGGCAAGTATTATGGAAGTGGATGCCACTCCTCCTTCCAAGCTTGTTTTAATCAGGGAGCTCCACCCTACTCTCTGTCCTCATTGGGTAGCCAACCATTAATGCATTTGACACATCAGTGTCACAGTGTTCAGCCTCACAGCATGTGTGCCAAATAAAAGGTCATCAACGGAACTTACTGTCTTGTTGGACAATTTATCATTTTCTCTCTCTCAATTTTGTGCTCTTATTCCCATCAAGTTGGATCTAACTCAAAGCTGGCCTTCCATCAGGCCTCCAAGACTATAAAGTGCGTGGGAGGAGACTGCCTGTCTTTCTTCCTTGGAAATCCACTAGAGGAAGAAGTAGGACCTTTTGGGTCAGCATCACAATCCTCTAATGACTGTCACTAGAACTCACTAAAGAATTGCTAGGTAAAGTTTTTTCTGTTAAGATGACTTATTGTTTTGTGCCATCTAGTTGGAAACAACCCCTAGCTAACCCTCCACTAGGTTTACAGAGGTAGCAAATCACACAGGAAGAAGATATTGTCCATCTTTCTCCCACAGAGCAGCTGGTGGATTAGAACTATGTGCCTTTGAAGTTGCAATGCAGCTTCTTAATGTAAGAGAATCTTACCAGAGAAATATCTGACAATGTCACACTACAGCAGCATCAATGAAGAAAGATCTTGCCATTTTCCTCATTTCCCATCTTTTCATCTTTCTTCCTATCCTTAAGGAATGCCAGTGTGTATTTCTTTATATTTGGGTGCCATCAAAGGTTGGCAATTTGAATCTACCAATAGCAACACAGGACACAGATGGGCAGCCTTCTCCTGTAGAGAATTACTGCTTTGTAAACTTGACGGAGGGTCTTCGTTGGTTGGAATTAACTTGAAGAGGGGTTTTGCTTTCATATTTTCTATCCTTGAAGAATGAATAAATCAAGTATTTTGCCTTATCCAACGGTGATACCTATTGTGATTTAGGTCTAAACACAGGAAAGGAGAGAATATTAAATAGTAGTGAAATTTAAAAAAAAAAAACACCCGCAAAACCAAAAACAAACCCATATTTAATTCTGGTAGTTTTCTTTATTTCTGAATATTCTGCCCTCCCAACTGTATACATTATAGGATCAGCCCAAGGCATTTTCTAATAGGTAAGAAATAAAATATAACAGAAGAACACTGGCATCTCTAATTCAATGCACCTAATTGCCTAGTCATGTATAACCTTTATGTTTAGTTTTGAATTGGATCATTGTGATCCATAGGGATTTCATGGACTGATTTTCAGAAGTAAATAGTTAAATTCTTCTTCCTAGTCTTTCTTAGTCTGAAAGTTCTTCTGTAACCTGTTCAGCATTACAATAACATTCAAGATTCCACTAAAAGACAGATGAGTGAACTTTGATCAGGAATTCAACCTGGGTTTCTTGAATGACAGATGAGAATTCTACCACTAAACTTCTTATCTAAGATTTCTACAATTTTCTCTAAGTGGAAGATGATATATGTAGAGGAGAAAATGACAAAGTACTGTGTTAAAGAAATTTAAAGAAGTTAAGAGGGAATTAAAAAGACATGATACAGAGAAAGAAATGAAAAAATTAAACAAAATTGAATAGTTACAAGACTAGAGAATACATAAGAGTCAACTTTTGGATAGAGTGACTAATTTTGAATGTAGGAAAATGTGAATAATTTATGGGTTGGTGGTTTCAAATAAGAGTTTCTTTGCAATGTGATGTTCCTGTACCTCCATCAAGAACTCAGACTCAGGAAAACATTTTAAAAATAACCGAGGTGATGCTCATTTGAACCTAGTTATAGATGACACAAGATTGAAGAGAAGATGATCCGTGCTGGAGTCAGGGTAGACTGCTACAACATGATGGCTGGCTCCAAACTGGACTTTGTTTATGAATGAGATGCTTAAATTCTCCAAGTTAAATGGGACATCCTTCAGCAAAGGGACAAACTCGTTCCTTCAGAGTATGGGTTTAATAGAGATGTGCAAGTCAGCAATTGATTATCTAAATGGGGGATTTTGAGCATGAGACATGAAGTAGTTGCCTTATATGCTTTCATGAAAGTAGTGGTAAGGGAGTGTAAGTAGAGTGTAAGGGAGGAAAACCTTAACAATATGAAAGAATGAAATTTAATGTGAATGAAAGACTATAGAATATAATGTACATGCATTAAACACAGTGCATAGGAATGATAAAACTGTTAATAAAACTAACAAAATAATAAGAACCAGGGCTTGGCTAAAAGATGCACTTTGACTAATGAGCACTGGCAAATGCAAGAGAAAAACAAAAACAAAACAAACCACAAAACAACCAAAAATACTCTTGAACTTTGGTGTTTGTCCTATATTTTCTGCTCTGAGAAATGGCTCCCTGAAATCATTGCCTCAGCCAGCCACTGAAAAGTTCTCCTTTTGGTCTCTTACTAAATTCAAACTCAGAGAATATGCCAACACACAACACCGGAGCCCTTGTAAAGCAACATGCTGTTTAATTAGCTCTGGGGGGATCCAATGAGAACTTCAAAATAGACATAAGGGAAACCAGAGATATTTATAGTCTTCGGTCAACAGGAAATGTTACTTGATCCAGCTACTATGTGTTACTTAGGCCTGACTCTCCTCTGGCCACAGGGCCTCTCTTCTGGCCAATTCTCTTCTTTCTTCTGTTATCTGTTGGTCCACACTGCTGGTGTTAAATGGCCTTTAGATTGGGGCTGGGCTTTAGAAGAGAAGGGGTGATTTATCCTCTCAGATTTTTAGGCCAGAAGAAAAGCTTAGAGCCACCAGCTCATTTTAATTCAGTCAGTTCCAGAGGAGTCTCCAGATTACGTGATTGCAGCCAGGTAAATGATCTCAAAGGAGACCAGTAGAAGACTCTCCAGTGAACCCAGTCCAAAATAATGACTTGTGGAACTCTGAATAACTATGCAATGTTGTTTTACGCTGTTCAGCTATTTATTATCACAACAAAAGATGGCTGAACTAACTAGTATGCATTTGTCTCATATTATTTTTGTTTTTAATTTTCAACCAACCGACCCGACTTCAAAACAAAGCAAAAATCCAAATGATTGAGTGTAAATTTAGTTGTAACCACTCATTCTAGTCAGGATGTCTGCCTAAGAGCTTTACTATGTGGTACTCATCAGATAAGGTTGCCACTGAAGGATACAGAGGGAATGCACAGGAACATTTAACCTGACTTGATTACGGAAATCAGTCAAATGATACACAAATGGTGCATACAGAAGTACTCTGCTGTGGTGAGGTGGAGACCGCAGGGTACTAAGACAAAACAAAACAAAATAAAACACACACACACACACACACACACACACACACACACACACACACCCCAAAGCTTACCTATATAGTAATAATAAAAAACAGTTAATTTGTAAAGCTTTATGGGCAACTAAATCTGAAAGTTTTATGAAGATCAATTGTTGAAGGAACAGTGCTAAAAAATCTTTCTAGACATAACAATAAAACATTTTCTCAAGTCATTTACTTGTGCACAGAAAACAATTCAGAGAACTAGTGGAAACTAAAATTTCGAGGCACATCCAGGTGTTATAGTTGTCTGCATTTTGGCCACTCTCAAGGAAATTGCCATTCTGATCACAAACAATCTTTTCTTTAAGTCAAACATTTCATTCTCTTGGGTGTTTGTTGCTAATGGAGACAGAAATACCACTCTCATCTGGATTTAATGCATTTCACACACAAATCCATCAAGTGCACTATTTTCTCAGCAGAACTAGAATTTTAACAGTTTTGTGACTTTTGACACATCATCACTTACAATGGGGCTTTCCTTTGGGGGACTGTGCAGAGAAACCAGGTATACAATTTGGCTGTACATTGTTCACAAATGGATAAACAGATGTCATTTATAGATTTTTTAAAATTACAAAAACCAAATGATGTCATACAAAGGAACTGTCACAACAAAGATTCTCTTGCTTTTTCTGTACAAACCATGTAACATTTGACTTAATCAGATAACAGAATGCTACACTACTCCCTTACTTCTGCCAATATAGATACATAAATATAGGGTTGCATTTGTGTTCTTTACAATGCAGATCACTAATTAGAAAGGATTAGTACACCCATGCATTTTTATACTAATCTTCATGTCCACATCAAGACATTTATTTTTATTCAGAAAGTTAATGTGTTTTGTAGGAGAATGAGTACAATGTACAACATAGTTTTTATCTTTGACACAGTATAAAATATTATGCATAGTACTGGTGAAGTAAAACACAACAATTTGGAAGTGTTACATAGATTTAACTGTCAAAAGTCAATGTATTATATAGTAAATAGATTGTCACCTTTGGAGCCAAATGCATGTGGCTTTAACTGTGCTAATTCTAAACTGAGTCCATATAGAGTGTCAGAGTGGTGACTATTAGGTCTTTGAGCATGTGTTGCTTGTGGTTTAGTTTTTGCTTGTTTGTTTTAACTATTTGGAGATGGGAAGTTAAACATCGATTTTGAAAGTTTTATGATGAAGATCAAATTCTATAACAAGAAAAGGCATTTAGTCGGTAGCCAAGAAATGTCAATTATTGTGTCATATTTGAAAAGAAACAGGTGGCTAATATTAAATAATAATGATGAAAATAATTGTCTTCATTATATCTACTGAAAGTACATTGCTCTGAGAAAATATTCACTGTGGATTCTAATGTATCTTCATTTTGTGTCTCAGTTACAACCTGCATGTTCTGCCAATAGAATAAGTCTCTGTTCACCATTCTGAGTGTGTTACAACAGATCAAAAGTGTTTGGGCCAGAGTTGGGCATATGCTTCCTACACTGCAGTAAACTGGGGAATAAGCCAGCACATATGCTGGAAGACTACTGTGTGGCAAGGGCTAAACTAGGAACTTTCACATTTTTAATTTCATTTAATCCTTGTAACAACAGCAGGAGGCCAATGTTAACCCTAATTTACAGTTGAGGACAATATGGTTCAGAGATGCCATGCAATTTACACCTTACCACACAGATATGCTTACAAAACCCAAAGAGTTTTTTACATTATTCTTCTGTTCACAGAAGCAAGATGTACTTAGCAAATGCTCTAATAAACAAATTATTCCTGGAATTAACACTAGCTCTCTCTCAGTGTGTGGAACACTAGATTTGGATAGAATTTCAGAAATTGTCCATACTGCTCTATAATGTTAGAGTTGTAATATATAAATGAAATAATAAACCAATATTAGTTTAGGACTAGATCAGGGCTGAATCTAGTCGAATTATCAAGTTTACTAATAATTGAAGGAAAAAAAATATGAGATAACTTTTGACCTTCTTTAATTTTCTTCTTTATCCCCTTGAGAAAAATCAAATATCCCATTACCATTTTCAGTCCTTTGAAATCTCGCAATGATAACCATAGAATGTTTGAACTAGAATGAGCTTTGTTATTGAATCTAAGTATTTATATTTTAATAGATGCACAAAGAGAGAATTCTAGTTGGAAAATGCTTGTTTATGTTATTAAGTCAAATAGAATACTAAATTGAATAATTATACATTTCTTAAACTAAAAAAAAAATCCCTAAAACAAAAAATTTTAAAAGTACATGAACCCTTAGGGCTATGTATACACTCTCCAGTCCATTTTTGTAACTGCTGCTATTTGGTCTGTAGTACAAAGGCTTCATAACTGAAGTCAAATCAACAAGGAACTTTCTTCAACTCACCAAGCTCTTATAATTCTTAAAGAAAAATAGAAGAATTGACTAGAAGCCAGAAGGGATTACCAGTGATATTTAAGTCTGTGTAGCTTTCAGTGTTAGATAGGATATTGTAAGGTAAAATAACAAACAAAAATATGTCATGAACTGGATACAACTGCAGTATACTTCTTTTGGTTTTGTTTAGTCCAAGTTGTAGATAACAAAGTGATAGAAAAGGAGTAGAGAAGAGGCTTTGTGAAAGGGAACCAGGTTAACAGCAGCTCAGACATCTTTCACATGACTTTTCTTAAGGCAAAATATAACACCAGAACATAACATGTTCTCTCTCATCAATTGTCTAAAATTCTATCACATGGCTGCCTTTCCATAAAGGAATGGGAAATATATTCAGTGTTTCTGGAAGATGAGAGAGAAAAATCCTAAAAAATGATAAACATTCTGCAAAGCTTTCTAATCCATTTTCCAGATCTGAATGTGTTAGTTTTGCAGAATTCATGTGAAATTTTCTGTATATATATATATATGTGACTTGTTCTGTTTACGGATACTGTTTTCTGTATTATATGTTTGTGGCTACTACAGGATACTTTCTCAACTTCTGTGAGCTGCTTTTTCTCTGAGTCCATCTTAATATGAGAATATAGTCCTTAATATGTAATATATATGTGTTCTTCATTTAGAAAACAGCCTTTTGTTAAGTACAGGAAGTTATTAGGATTAAATGATTGTTAAACAGTAACTGAATCTCATATACTACCTCGCCACTTTTGTGGACTATTGAAGCATTTCACAGATTGCTTTTCTACATTTGTTGAATTTTAAGCATTACAAAACCTGTCTTCTGCTAATAAGAATGTATCAACTCAGCTCATTTGCATAGTGAAACTAAATATGCAGTTAATTTGCACATTTAAAATGTATAAAAAAGAGTTTCCCTTGCACACTGGGGGGGCTGTAAGTTGTACAAATAAGAAACTTTAACTCAAAGACAACCAGAAAAACCCCTGGATATACAAATAGGACTAATTGGTATTTGGTTTATAGCTACATGCTGATAACAATTAAGCTAATTATAAGGCGCATGGTGCTAAATTACTATCTTCTTTCTACATTTTTTTGAAACAGCAAGAATTCCATAGAGATTCTGGTTCAGAGTCTATTTATTCTAAACAAGAATAGAGTTGAGATCGCTTCTGCAGTTAACTAGTTAGCACACACAAGCGTAATTAAGGCTATCTTCACAAAACCACTACATTTCACAATAAGGAAATCACATAAAGACTCTCAATTTAGAAATAATTAATCAATTAATACAGTTTCCAAATTATTTTTCTTCTATTTCAGTATTAGAGACTTGAGGTGCCAATAATGAGTTCTAAGACAACGTTTTGAAAGAATACAAGAGAAAGCTTGTTCCAAACAATGCGTAACTAGCTAATTTTCTAGCACGAGAAAAAAATTCAGAATTGATGCCAAAAACTTTTCATTCTTCAAACAAGAGCTAGAGTGGAAAAAATAGAGATAGTTGTAAGGGCAGATTGTATGTAAATGAAATCATTGTGCTACAATAAAGATGAAACAATCCTTTTGGCTCTAGCAAGTAGGACTCACTACTATTAAGAACCTTGTTAATTTCCAAACTATTAGCATTTCTTTCTGAAGTCATTAAAGAAACCGCTCTATTCTATTCTACCATTTTGATTTATTGAAACTACACAATAATTCAAATTTATTGAAGCTACTGAAATTTACCAGACATGAAAGAGGAAGAATTGCTTCTTTAATGCTTTTGGGAACCAAATTATCTTGCTCAGTAAATTAGTGTACAGCTTTACCATGAAGTATTGGTTTTTTTTTTCCCAATGGACACAGAGAACTGGCTCTTTATTGTATTTTGTGAATCTCTATGCATACAGGACTACATTTATACCATAATTACACTAAATAAAGTGCATTACAGATACTAAGTTTAATGAGTATACTTGAAAAAGGCCATACAATTCAGTCTTAGGAAAAGACTCAAAGAGTTTTTATAATATTCATAGTCTTATGAATTTTGTCAGACTCAAGATGATCATTTATTTGATGATGAAGACATTCAGCATCATAAGGAAAAACATGTAAATGGATTTAAACAGATGCACTAGAGAATCTCATTTTCCTACTCTTCATTTCCTACCTTTTTCCTTTTCTCTTTCCTTTACCTCCTCCCATTTCTACTGTTGTTTCTGATTCTAAAATTTAACTGACAAATCACTTCCATTGTCCTTAAGTCTATTCTGACACATAGCAAGAATAGAAGAGACTTACAGGTACCCAAGGATGTGAATCGTAGTGGAGCAACTCTGCCACATCTGTCCATTATGGATTGGCTTACAGCTTAGATCTGCTGCCTTTTTTGGATAGCAGCCAAGCACCTAACTATTGTATTATTAGAGCTCTTTGATAAAGCACAAGTTTTACAAAGAACAGTTCTTTAGAAGTATACTGATAGTATTATTTGCTGCCACTGGTATGTGTTCATGTGTGGTGTTATCCTAAAATAAAAAATGGATTTTTTAAAATTTTTTTTTAGCAATTAGTTAGTTGCCTTTGGTCTCCAGTTACCTTAACCTGCAGGCTCATGATCTTGGAAATCAGCATGGTCTTGATAATGTGAAAAAGTGTTTCCTACACTGAGCAGCAAAACTTGAAGTGGACAAGACTTGAGGCAAGGAAGACTTGTGGAAGTAGGACCCTGGTGAAACTGAGACCTTGGTGGTAGACAGACTGTATGTAGCATTGCTGTGGAAAAATGGTGGTAAGGTGTGACCTGAGGCTTATTACATTTATGTTGACCACGGTTAAATGTTTAGCTGTTCTAGCTGGATGTTTGAATGAGAACAGATTTATAACTGCTATGAGGCAAATTTAGCTTGACGTTTTGATAATAATTATGGAGGAAACCTTGTTCGATGATTTGGATTTGACAATAAAACTGAAACCAGAGCCTGGACTAATTGAGGAATTGTACCTTAGGACTGTTGGGATACATTTGGGCTTGTACTGTGAGATATTCTTTGCCTCCTCTGCTCTCCAACTTAGTTGCCTAATAAACTCCATTCTCAGTAACATAACTGTGAATCTGTGAGTTAGCAGTGAATAAACAAACCTCTTGTGGTTACTGTGGCTCTAGCGGCACGATGGGGCTGGGCTCTGGGCTCTTCATCTTCTTTCTGCTCTGGGGTGGTGAGGGGTTGTTATTTTCACTCCCTCTGTCCCTTTCAGAGACACACTCTTAACCCTGTGTTTTCATGTCCAGTTTACTCCTACTTAGCTACCATGACTCTTAGGAATCTCCTGTATAACTGAACAAAATATTGTTTGATCCCATGCTGTTCCCAAGCTCATTTTCACTATTGGTTGTGGTCCAGACTATTGTGATCCACTGGGTTTTCTTGGCTGATTTTTGATAATTGATGACTACTCCTTTTTTAAAAAGGCTTTTTCTTGTATATTTTATTCTGGAGGATCTGTTGTTGTTGTTGTTATGTGTAGTCGAGTCACTTACAACTCATAGTGACCCTATGTACAAGAGCCCTAAACCCTGCTCTGTGCAGAAGCATAATTGTGATAACTTTATATGCAAGCCTTCACCAACAAATGGGTAGTGACTGTATGTGAGCTACATTGACCTAGAGAGGGACCCATGTATCCTTAAACTATGGTTACTCCCACCTTGGTAATTACCAGATTGGAGCTGTACTACTTTTACCACACAAAAAGCAGGAAATAGCAGAATTCTTTCCAGTCTTTGTAACAACAAGTTTTACAGCATTTAGAGACAAAACCTGTTACCTGATTTAAACTATGTGGAACATATTTTCTGTGCTTTTCCCTCTGTGATATTGTGATTCTACTTCTTCTAAGAGCTATCTGGTTTTTAGGTGTTCCTTTAATGACAGTAACTGACTAAAGCATTTTCTAAGAAAATTTTTAAGAAAATATCTTTTAGAGATTCTTCGATTATTTTCTATAGATAGATGGTTGAGTCTACAGGAGATGTGAACTATTTTATTTTTTAACTCTTTTCCCTTTAACTTTGACTTTGCTTCATCTGAACTTTTGGTCCTGAAACTTGTTAACACCATTAACTTACAAGTAAGTTTTCCTTTAAAAGTTTGGAACTATCAAATCTTGCTGTTGCACTATGAAAGTTTCTAATATATAATGTAACATATAATATATACATTTGGACCACATTTATAATATTTAGAGATCTGATGCTCTCAGGTGAAATGTATTTGATAATATTACTCATTCGTTCTAAAAGTTAGAGACTGATCAGAAGCCAGTCTAATGATTCACAAGTACAAACCACATATGACACAGATAATGACTTATAATTGTTACTGTTATCCACACTTAAAGTTTCCCCACACAAATACAAGCTGTACAAAGGATCGATCCTTCGCTGCTAACTAACCTCAATACTGCTGGTTTAAATCTACCCAAAAGGTACCAGAAGAATGGGCTTGGTGAAATTTTTCCACAAAGATAATAGTCAGGAAACTCTGGTGGTATAATCTGTAGAGATTGGCACTGCTTATCTGAAGGGAATGCTCCTGTGTTGATTAGAGTTCACTCGTGGCTTCTTGGGCAAAAGATGTGTAATCTCCTCTCATATCATTTGCAACCTTGGAAACTCACCATAGTATAAATCGCTCTGACTTAGTAGCAATGACTGGAGTAAGTACACTGCAGTAGGTTAACCAGACATTCTCCAGGGAAATTAGTACTAGAACCCAAGTGTTCTGACAATACTATAAATAGGACATTCAGCTATTTTAACTAAAAAGAAATATCATGTAAAACCATAGAGCTTTAATAAAAACAGAAAAAAAATTGTATCACTCCTTCCTCACTAGGGTTCTGATATCTAAATCTAGCATAAGTATCAGTATATAAGTTAATTATAGTCTGCAGAAGACCTGAAATACTCAAAGAAATTAACTATATTTTGTAAATTGTTGTGAGAAAATAGTGCCTAAATCTGGCATAAATATTTACATGCTCTCTGCTGATATTACTGAGCAAATGGTGTTGCAAAATATACTACTATTGGTGTAGATTAGCATCTAATAAGGTTTATTTTCTTTGTGTGTTCACCACTGTACCATGTTGCAGTACACCATGGAGAGTCACTAACAGAAGTGTCTTCGTTCAGCAGTGCATTTAGATGACAGCCTTGTGAACTCTATCTGAGTTAGAACACCTGGCGAATAGAAGCAGCTTCTAAAGCATCCCTCTGAGGTGCACTTGTATCTCAGAACAAATAACTGCAAGTTTCATTTCTTCAGAGTACATTCTTAGGGTGACTTCATTATTCCTATTACATTTGCTTGAGCAAAATTTTATCCCAAAATTTTTATAATGGCATAAGTGAACAAGTTAAGAAACTACTACAATTAATGTTTGAAACATGTGCAATTTTTTTAAATTGATTTCCAAGTAACACATGTTAGTATACACCTTTCTCTCTCATTGGCTACTGGAGAAAAGATCTGATTGTCTGTTGCAGTGTAAATTAGAGCTAGAAACTCCAGTAGAATATTTCTGTCACACAAGGTCACTTTTAGTCAAAATGAATTTGAAAGCTCCTAATGACAAAAACAACAAATATGTTACAGAAAGATTCCACTAAAAGACTATAAATCAACAAAACAAAAAGGCACTGTTGAATTAAGGCCCACTCAATGACCATTCAGTGATCTCTGGTGGCCTAGTGAATAAGAAGTTGTACTGTTAATATTAAGCCAGGCAATTTGAATCTGCCAGTAATTAAAAAATGGAAGAAAGAGTACTCCAGTGCAATTTATTGCATCTGAAAACCTGTTGGAGGTTCATCTCTGAGCCAATTCCAGCTTTATATCAAAGAGCTTGAGTTTCTGTGATCCTTCATTGGGATTATGGGGCTATAAATCTTAAGAAGAAACAGCCATCCCTTTCCTTCCCACAGATCTTTGAGTGGATTTGAAATGCTGATATTTTCTTTGTTGTTGTTGTTATGTGCTTTCGAGTCACCTGTGACTCATAGCAACCCTATGTACAATAGCCCTATACCTGCTTTATCTTGGGCCATTCTCACTGTCTCCGACACACTCAGCCCCATTACCCTAGTCACTGAATCAATCCATCTCATAAAGGTGTTCCTCTCCTACACTGTTCCTTCACCCTCCCAAGCGTGACATCTTTCTCCAAGGTTTGCTCTCTCCTTGCAACATGTCCAAAATATGTCAGACGAAGCTTCAGAACCTTGCCTCTAAGGAGCAGCCTGATTTAACCCTCTCTAGGATGAACCTGTTTGTTTTCTTAGTAGTCCGTGGTGTATTCAATACTCTTTTCCAACACCACAGCTCAAAGGCATCAATTCTCCTCTATCCTCTCTAGTCATTATCCAGCTCTCCAATTCAGACCAAATAATTGCAAAGACCATGGCCTGTATCAGACTTATCTTAGTCTCCACAGTGACATTGTTCTTCTTCAGTACTTTGGAGAGGTCTCTAACAGCAGATTTTTTCCCCCATTTCAATACGTCTTTAAATTTCCTGGCTGCTGGTGCCAAGAGTGTTGATTGTGGAGCCAAGCAAACTAAAGCTGCTAACACTATTTAATCTCTTCACCATCTATCACGTTGCTGCCAATTGGCCCAATGGTAAGAATCTTTGTTTTCTTGATATTGAGCCTCAATCCATCTTGAAGGCTGTAGTTCTTTACCTTATGCAGCAATGCTTCAGGACCTCCTCAATTTCAGCAAGCAGGGTTGTGTTATCTGCATAACACAATTGTTGAAGAATCTTCCTCCAGTTCTGATGCCCCACTTCTCAAACAGCCCAGCCTCCTGGTAAATCTATTCTGCATATAGGTTGAAAAGGTATGGAGATAGGATACATCCCAGGTGTACACCCTTCCCAAGAGTTTGGAAATTATCAAAGTATATTACTAATATCACACACTAGCAAAATCCTGCTGAAGATTATCCAGAAATGCCAGGTACAATACACTGAGAGAGAATTACCAGAAATACAAATTGAGTTTAAAAGAGATCATGGCACTCAAGACATTACTGCCAATGTCAGATGGATCTTGGCAGAAAGCAAAGAGTACCAGAAAAAAAAAAGTCTATCTGTGTTTCATTGACTATGTGTATCACAACAAATTGTGGCTAACCTTGAGGAAGATGGGAATCCCAGAACACTTGATTTTGCTTATGGGAAACCTATATTTGAACCAGGAAGTAGTCTTCAGACCATAGCAAGGAGACACTACACAGTTCAATATCAGGAAAGGATGCATCCTATCTCCATAGCTTTTCAATGTACATGCAGAACAAATTATTTAGGAGGCTGGGTCTAATGAGGAAGAATGTGTCATCAAGACTGAAGGAAGACTCAACGTTGCTTGCTTAAACTGAAGAAGACCCGAAGCACTTGCTGCAGAAGGTCAAGGACTGTAGTCTTTAATATAGATTGAAGGTCAACATCATGAAGACAAAGATTCTCACCACTGGGCCAATTGGCAGCAACATGATAGATTGAGAAGAGATTGAGGTTTTTAGCAATTACAACTTGCTCAGCTCCACAAACAACCCTCTGAATACCAGCAGTCAGAAAATCAAAAGACCAATTGCCTTGGGAAAATCTGCTGTCAAGGAACTCTCCAGAGAGCTGAAAAGCAACAATGTCAATCTAGAGACTAAGGTATGTCTAATTCATGCCGTGGTCTTCACAATTATTTGTTATGCTTCAGAAAGCTGGACAATAGCTAAGGAGGTCAGAAGAGGAATTGATGCTTTTGAATTGTGGTACTGGAGAAAAATCTTAAGCATACCAAAGACTACCAAGAAAGCAAATAGGTCTGTTTTGGGGAAGGTGAAACGAAGTTTCTCCTTAGAGGCTAGGATTTTGAAGCTCTGTCTCACATACTTTGGGCATGTGGCCAGGAGAGATGGGTCCTTGGAGAAGGACATCATACTTGGAAGGATAGAGGAACAGCACAGGAGAAGAAGATTCCAGATGAGATAGATTGATTCAGTACCTGGGACAATGGGTGTTGGTTTTTAGGAATTAGTGAGAATGGCTTAGGACAAGGTAGGGTTCAGAGCACTGTACATAGGATCATTATGGGTTACAGGTGCCTTGATGGCACATAACAACAACAACAACAACAACAGTATATACATTGATAAGAAGCTGCTCTGTATGTCATCCCAAAGGCATGCAGATCAAATCCACAAGAGAAAATTTGAGGGACAAAGATGGATAATCTCTTCCCATATAATTAATTTCCTCTGAAAACCTGATGAAGGGTCAGCTATGAGTTGGTTCAGACTGGTTGGTACAAAACAATAACAATATAGACAGTACTCCTTAAAAGATACTGTAGTGAATTCAGTGATCAGTCACTGATTGCTGTTGAGTCTGAACAAACTCATAGCTGTTCCTCCTTTGGGCTTTAGAGACTGTAATTCACATGAGAGAGATGGCACATCTTTCTTCCTCAATATGTTGCTAGATTAGAACCACCAGAAAAATCAATTTTGGGCTAGCAGAACAATTCCCAATATACTGTACCAAAAGAATCTCCAATTAAATAATAAAGTTCTCAAATTGCTTCTATTTATCAATAAAGTAATATAGCTTGGTTTTTACCTTTCTAATCCACAAACATACTGTTAACCTCGAGGAAGCTCTGATGGTTTGGAGGGTAAGAAGTTTAACTGTCAACCCAAAGGCTCAAATCCACTAGATGCTCTTCAGAGGAAAGATGAGCAAACTCTCCTGTGCATTTACAGCCTCTGAAAACCTGTATCAGGTTACAATTGGACATTAGTAAGTGGTTTTGTTGTTGTTGTTAACATTGAAGAGCTATAGTGACATAATCAATAAAGAGTTAAGCAGTAACCGAAATGTTAAACCTATCAGTTTAAACGCACCAGGTCCTCTGCAGGAGAAAGATAGGCAATCTCCTCCCTTGTGATTTATAGCATTAAAAATCCACTAGAAGGTCAAGTAGGAGTTGGTTCTGATTTGCCAACAATGAGAATAGAGTTGGAGTATGTGGAATTTATCCTTTAATATGACCATTTTAGCCATCTTATGACTTTGCAATGAAGATGGCTGGGAATATGCAAATGGGGCCTGTTAGCCAATTCCAAAAGGGGAATAGCTCTCTACCATACTACAAAGAGATTGGCCAACCTAAACAATCTGCGAACGGATTGGCTAGCCTAACCATTGAATTGAGTAAGACATCAATTAGAGACAGATCTTCCTGTGTCACTGAAGAAGAAGCAAGAGAATATTCTTGTTCCAGCAGCACCTTTGGCAGAACTAGAGACTTGATGTGAGGTGGGAGCTTGTGCGAGGAAAGCTAATGTTGGCAAGACTGAAAACTTTGTTGGAAAACTGGAATTTGAAACTAATACTAGGAGGACTGAGACTTGGATACACTGATCTAAAGCTATGGAGTTCAAATCTTTCATGGTGGTATGAACCTTTCAAGAGCTGTCTTGATTACATTCCATTATTAATCTGGATGATAATCCTTTTACTTCCTTGATATGGTTCTGTGCCATCTGTGAGCTATCATAGTGGATTTTGGACCCAACAAAGAAGTAGAATTGGTGTTTGAGATGGGTGGAAAATGGTAATGGATTTTGAGGGACATGTCTGACCTCACTGGAATTAGTTTGTGTTATTAATATTGTTGAGAGAACAGTGCCCCTTTGTGAAGTTGGTAAAGATTAGATATGGTTATCCTCTTATGGCCTTTGCTCTTTCTCATGGTGTCAAGAAGCTGCTCTGCATTCCTGAAGGTACACAATTTGAGGCCACACAGTGTTCCATGGGAGAAGGATGGCAATCCCTTCTTTGCAATTAACTGCCTCTGAAAAGCCACCGAAGGATCAGATATGGGTCAGTTCAGACTCTATAGTATACAACAACAATGAACATTAGCAGAAAATTAAATTGGAATTAATTAGACAAAGAGAATGTACTTTTATTTTTTAAAAAAGAAACCAAAGCAGTTGTGTGTGTTTCGTTATTTTTGTATACCGTCAAGTCAGACCCGACTGAGACAAGAGGAGATTTCCCCTCCTCCTCCAGTGGAGCATTGGGTAGATTCAAACCAGATGCCTTTGGGATTGCAGAAAAGTTTCTTGCGCTAGGTCACCAGAGCTCCCTTTACAGCAGTTTTATATTTTTTTTTAATTCTCATCAGTAATTTTAAAAAGAAAACAGTGACAAATTTCTATTTCAACACAGACTGCCATTTCCCAGGTGAACTTATGTATGTGTAAAATTAATTGACAAAACTTTTGAGACTTGTAGGAAGAAGAGAAATGTAGTGCTGGCAAAGTTCAAACATTCTGAATGCTGGAAGGCTCTGATAACCTCTCCACACCCTCTTCTCTGTCCATCAGTCTGGGTTTGAAGAAGTGAGTATCATTGCTTCGATGGATGACAGGAGAACACACATTAAAAGCTAATATTTCTCTTTTATGATTCATGTGGGTCCATTTGGGTTGTCCAGGAGAGGAATCAAATGTTTATTTTACACTAATTGGGGTCCATTGACTCCTAGAGCAGACAGGCTCCTTGCTAATTAGAAAAGAGAAAAATGCTTTCCTTTTCTGATTATAGATTTAGAGAGTAGCTAAAAGATAAGTTAACATCTATGTTTGATAGATGTGTTTACTTCAATAGTTTCATTTGTTAAAGGCAAAGTTGACTCTAGTCACAGAAACAAGGATGTTTCATAACTCAGTTCCTTACCAATAACCCACTAGAGTTCTCTAATTTCCATTGAAAGTCACTAATTGTATGTTTTACTTTCTTCAGTCAGGGAGTCTAGGTTCTTCTTCAAATTTTTCAATTGAGCCGTAACAGATATTATTGTCATTTGGACAAATGTGAGGAACTTACTTGAGCCCAAAAGACTTTGACATAAAACAATGAATATGAATCGTAATAATCGTAATAAAATATAGATGAATAGTAATAATAGTAGTTTTTAAAAACAAACATAATATGTTATTAAATGCCAGAAACTTTTCAGGCTAATTTATATAGTGTTCTAGTGTTCACAACAATCTGGTGATGATGATCGGTTATGAAAGGAAATGTGGGCATAGAGGTTAAGTTGTCGATTGTCACAAACTGACAAAGCTAGAATAAACACATTACCAACTGGGAAACTGAGCTCAAGTTCTTAGCATTGTGCTATGCAATCTGATGATGAAAATGGTACATCTATTTCTTACTGATTATCTGTCTCATTACTAAAGATTTTACATTTACAACAATAGGACACACCTTTGCCCTTAACTAATGTTGTATAAAGGAGCTCTGGTGCCCTAGTGGTAAGAAAGTGCAGTGCAATCTTGAAGACATGGGGTTCCAAACCACTAGCTGCTCTTTGGGAGAAAGATGGTCAATCACTTCCCATGTGATTAAATTGCCTCTCAAAACCATTGGAGGGTCAACTATGGATAAGTTCTGACTTGATGGTACATAACAACAACAGCAGCAACAACAACAACAATAATACCACAATGGTGTGTTGTGAGCAAGAATATACTGTATGTTATAGTTAACATTATGTATCAACTAGGCTAAACCAGAATTCTCTCTGGCTTTCCAGTTATTTAATGATATAGTCATAGCCTCTTTCGTAATGTGATATGGTCATTTTTGTCAATATTTTAATAAGAACCTAAGTTTTGGAACTTGACAATTTTGATACATGAGGAGTATTTATTAAATATTATATGCATTTGGTTAAGCCAAAGCCATTTATAAGTATTAATTTATTCCATCCTGATAATAATCCTGTTAGAAATATTGTTATGGTTTGAAATGTATCCTTCAAAGTACTTATTATATATAGAAAAGGGCAAGCCTGTGGTTATAAACCTGTTTACAATAGGGGTGTTTTCATTATGTCAGTGAGAGAAGATTAATATAGAATATATCTTGATTTAATCATGTAAAGAGATTAGAGGAAGCAAGCAACCAGAGATTAGGAAGAATCAGAGATACCAAGTGGCAAGAAGATTGCCCTGGATTAAAACTTAAAGAAAAAAAAAATCTTCCAATAAAACAAACAGAAATAGAAAACATTCTAAGTCCAGCACCTTGAATTCAAACATCTAGTTTCCTGAACTGTGAAAAAACAGATTTTAGTTCATTTAAGCTGCCCACTAGTTGTTGTTATGTTCCGTTGAGTGGTCTATGACTTATAGCAACCCTATATACAGGAGCTTGAACTCTGCCCTATCCTGAACCAGTCTTATTGACCCCCAATAAACTTTCCCTATTTCCCCAGTTTCTGTGTTGATCCATCTCATCCATGATCTTCCTCTTCTGCATTGTCCTTCCACCTTCCAAATATAATGTACTTTGAAAGAACTGGTACCTCCTGATAATATACTCAAAGTTTGTCAGCTGGAACTTTAAAATCCTTGCCTGTAAGGAGCAACTTGGTTTCACGTTCTCCATGATAAACCTGTTTGTTCTCTTGTCAGTCCGCTGTACATGTAATACTCTCCTCCAGCACTACAACTTAAAGGCAACAATTCTTGTCATCCTTAGTCATTGTCCAGTTCTTTCATAGCAAATGATTAAGAAAGAGATGGCCTGGATCAGCCACATTTTACTCTGGAGAGCTCCCTGACAACAGAATTTCCTAATGCTATTTTTCTTTTCATTTCTTGACTGCTAGTGCCACAAGTGTTGATTGTAGAACCAAGCAAGCTGAAATTCTGAACAATTACAACTTCTTCATTTATTATGGTGCTACAAACTGGCCCAGTGTTAAGAATCTTTGTTTTCTTGATATTGAACTTCAATTCATATTGAAGACTACAGTCCTTGGTCTTCTGCAACATATGTCTCAGATCCTCCTCGGTTTTGGCAAACAAGTTTGTGTCATGTGCATAATGCATGTTATTCCCCCCTCCCCCTGCAATATTCATAGCACTTTATTACAGATCTGGGAGGGCAGTGAGATTCCCCTCAAAAACTGCCTACCCATCTGGGATAATGCAGGTTATTAATGTGTCTTTCTCCAATCCTGATTTCCTTATCTGAAAGTTTACCTTCCTGAATGATCTGTTCCACATAAAGATGAAAAAGATATGGAGAGAAAAGGTTTCAAACATATTCCTTTTCTGATATTAAACCAAGCAGTATTTCCTTGCTCTAACAACTCCTTCTTGATCCAAGTATAGAATTATCATGAGCACAGTTGAATCTTCTGCGATTTCCATTATTCTCAAGGTTAAACACAATTTGTTGTGAGCCACACAGTCAAATGCCTTTGGACAGTCAATGAAACACAGATAGACATTTCACTGGTAGCCTCTATTACAAAGTAATAGATAACCAAGACAGATAAAAATGGGGGGAAAACTCAAGGAAAACATTTAATAACTCATTCAGGGAGATGTAATTGCATTGTGGTTACATAACTTCAAGTTAAAACTGACCCTCTGGAGAGTTTTGAGAGGCAAAAATGATATAGAAGAGTATCCATCTTTTCGCTCGTTAATTACACAATTAATTTTACGAAATAAAACTTCTAGTTATATTTTTCTAGAAATCATTCTTTACTATGCATTAAAGTTATTATTAATAGAGGTCAGTCAGTCTGCTAGAATGCATAGCAACCTTCTGAACTACATATATGAACCTTGCCTTCCCTACTTCTCCATCACATTCTTCAACATGCTCAAGTCTATGGTTAAAGTAACTGCCAATCCATCTTTTTCTGGGTCTTCCTCTCATTTACTGATTCTCTACCCTTTCCCACATTATGTTTTTATCCCTTCTAATAATATGTAGTAATAGTAGTATTAAACAGTAATACTTCCTAATATTATACTCAAAAACTTATAAGACAACATTTCACTTTCCTTCCTTCTGAAGTGTACCATGGTTTTACTTTATCCAAGACAGAATTGTTCACTCTTGTGGCAATATCATATCCTCTCCAACACTACAATTTAAAGGCATCAATTCTTTGATATTCCTTATTCATTGTACAACTTTCAGATGCATAGGAAGCAAATAAAAATTTGTAGCTATTATCAGGCACACTTTAATGTTTAAACTGAAATATTTGCTCTATAGCACTTTAAGGAGTCCGTGACAGTAGATTTTCTCAAGACTACATGTTGTTTGAGTTCTTGACTGTTGCTACAAGTGGTGTTATCTATAGACCTAAGTAAAATTAAATCCTTGAAACCTTCAATTTTCAAAAAATTCTTAAATTTATTGTGATGTTCCTTAATGATCTAATGGTGAGTATTTTATTTTCTTCTTTATTTTTTGC
>NW_006399819.1:5069363-5070774 GCF_000299155.1 Elephantulus edwardii
CCCTCTCAAGTTAGGTAGTGATTTACAAAATCATTGCTCCTGTATGTTGCATAGTATCTCATCATATGAATATACCATCATTTCTCAAACCATTTGTAGTTGGAAATCTGGAATGTTTCCATGTTCTTGCAATAGTGAATAACACAACTATAAACACTGGTGTATCAGTCTCTGTGCCTCAGTTCTCATTTTCCAAGCAGTGTAATAACTGTGTCATATGCAATTTCTATGTTCAGGTTTCTGAAGAAATTCCAAACTACCTTCCAGAGTGGTGGTACCATCTTACAATCCCATCCACAATGTATAAGAGTTCCTATCTCATCACATCCTCTCCAAGATTTATTACTTGCTTCCCCAGTAAAAGTAAACTTCGCCACTGCTACTGGGGTGAGACGGTTTTCATTATGGTTTTATTTTAGTCTCTCTATTGCCAGTGATTTTTAAGTATTTCTTCAGGTGTCTGTTGGCCCTCTGAATATCTTCCTCTGTAAAAAACCTTTCAATGTCTTTTGACCATTTCGTAATTGTGTTATCAGGTTTTTTCTTGTGGAGGCCCTGTAAGATCCTGTATATTTTTTTTTTAAGATTTAATTCAAATAATTTTATTGTCCAAAATAAGCCATAAATAATTAACGTAGTGTTAAGAGTAATCTTTTCTTGGAGATAATATTGTTCTTAGATGCCATCACATCAACTCCACCTCCCAGTGACCCTATGAACAGCAGATCTGACCCTTGCCCTCTCCTCATGATCTCATATTCTCCAGCCCACTGGTAACAGTTACTGTGTCAATAAATCTCATTGAGGGCGTTCCTCTTTCTTTGACCCTCCACTTTCCCAACACAGTGTTTCTGTTCCAAAGACAGTCTTTGTCCCTCCTGACAACATGACCAAAATACATGAGACAAAGTTCCATTAGCCTTGCCTCTAAGGAGCACCCTGGTACCACCTGTAAATTAGATTTATCTGTTCTCTTGGCAGTTCACGGGACACTCAGTACTCTTCCCAAACATGAGAACTCAAATACACCAAATCTTCTTCTGTAATCCCTATTAACTGCCCAACTTGCAGATGCATTAGAAGCAACTGAAAAGACCGTGGCTTGGATCCGGTTCACCTTAGTCTTTAAGCTGATGTCTTTGCTCTTCAGTTCTGCAGAGGGGTCCTTGACAGCAAATTTTCCCAATGCAATACATGTTTTGATTTCTTGACTGCTGCTACCATGAGTGTTATATGTGGATCCAAACAATAAAATCCCTGACAACGTCAATCTTTTCTCTATCTATCATGACGTTTCTGATTGGCCTAGGGGTGAGGACTTTGTTTACTGGTGCCAGATGTAGCCCATATTTATTAAAGGCTGTAGTCTTTGATCTTCCACAGTAAGTTCTGGTCTTTTTCACTTTCTGTA
>NW_006399819.1:5071620-5072757 GCF_000299155.1 Elephantulus edwardii
AAGATCCTGTATATTTTTTATATAAGATCCTTATCTGAAATGGTATTGCCAAATTTTTTTCCCCAGTCAGAAGATTGTCTTTTCACTATGTTGGAAAAAGATTTTGATGCACACTGATATTTAATCTTT
This sequence comes from Elephantulus edwardii, assembly GCF_000299155.1. Taxonomy (NCBI): domain Eukaryota; kingdom Metazoa; phylum Chordata; class Mammalia; order Macroscelidea; family Macroscelididae; genus Elephantulus; species Elephantulus edwardii. The sequence continues at coordinate 5,071,750 of NW_006399819.1, forward strand.
AGAAGGATGCACTCATCAGTACTATCCTCTTCAGATTGTGCATTTCTGGAGTTTATTTAGAGAGAAAAAGAAAAAAAAGACCCTGAATAAGTAGCTCTTCTGAAAGACAAAAAATGGGCCATGTCTTCAGCAGCCACTGCAATGTCTGCAGGCACCACATTAGGTACTTTGTGGGGATCACTGCTGCTTGGCTGGAACATGTGGGATCCCATGACCTCAAGCAGAAGGGAGAGGAATGGCTGGGGCTCTAGTGAGGTGGCAGATCCAGTTATCAAAGGGAAAATCAAGGCTTCATGGTTTTCCATTCAGGTACTTATGGGGACCACTGCTGTTTGTTTTGCACTATGAAAGTGCAAATGTACAGATCCTATACAAAACACTGCTGTACTCTTGATCACTATATAATTACAACAACTTAACAACTACTAAGAAAAGATTCACATGATGACAAGAAAGCAGCTGTCTTCCTCAGGTATCATGAAAAAGTAAAGTTACCCATGTCCTAAAAAAAGCAGACCTAATGAATACCCCAGGTAGAGAGAAACAGAAGAAATATATTCACATGGAGTTATTTGAACAACTATGTAAGAAGATGCAAATGGCGGAAGAAATATTCTAAGTAAGCAAATACCCCAGAAACAACAGACCAGAATAAATACATTGATGAGGAGCAACTTGAACAGGTAGGGAAGAAACTACAAAAGATGGAAAAAACAATTAACAAGGCAAATACCCCTGAGACAACAGTCCACAATAAATATATTGATGAGAAACAACTTGAAAGGTGCAAAAACTTAAAAAAAACCCATCACAAGATGAAGAAGGTACAACCAACACAGTACTAGAAATAACAGAAAAGTATAAAAATGAAATCCAGAATATTAAGACCATAATGGAAGAAGTTTTCAACACAATGGTAGCCGAAAAATGTAGAACTGAAGAGATGGAACATAGAGTCAATGAGCTGGAACACAAGAGTCTTACTGAAAACATCCTTGAAAAAAAAAA
>NW_006399819.1:5094797-5107822 GCF_000299155.1 Elephantulus edwardii
CTCACAAGTTTGTTCTCTCTAGGTTTGCTCCCTTTCCTATAGGTAACCTTAACACTGAGTTTTACTCCAAAATTGATTCTGAACCCAGTGCCAGTGACAAAAAGGAAATACAATTGACAGCTAAGGAAGCAAAGGAGGATGGAGCCTCTGGGTTCAACCAGCCATCCCCCACTGGACCCACCTGGGGAAATACTCTGCAGTCCAGAGGGGAGCAAATAACAGGAAAATATCTTCTAACAGAGCTAGAAGGCAAACAACTTTAACTCAAGACCACCAGTAAGGAGATAAAGCATCCTCCCTTCCCCCCTTTACATTTACACCCCTGTTCAGCATGAAGAAGTCAGAGAGTCAGCATCCAATTCTCAAATCAATAAGACAGTTGGTTTAATTACCATTGAAGAATGCTTGTCATTCCTCTGTAGCATCTGGTCCCTACTGCACCCTCATCATTTCCTTCACCTGCTCCCCCCACCGACAAAACTGTGCAGCTCTGCAACTGCATCCTGGCCCATCCTCACCCTTCTGGCCCCAACCCTCACCTCCTTGTACCCCCAATATGTTTTTCCCAATAAAAGGGGAAAAAAGGAGAAAAAAATGGTCATCTATGTATTTTTTCTAAAAAAAAAAGAAAAGAAAGGCAAAGAATGTCCATATCTGGGATATCACATAGTGAGAATTAACAGCTAAGGAATACCAAGGTTAATGCTTCTTTTCATTGAAGTAATTTGCCTGAGAATAAATTCAATATGGGAGAAATTTGAAACAAAGGTGTATGTCTTTAAGGACATTACCTGGATTTCACCACTCAGCTTAATCAAAAGTCAGAAAACTCCCAGACACACAACAAGAAAAATGGAATATCTTTTTCTTTATAGATTGTTCTAGATTTTAAAGATTTCTGTTATTCCTTCTAAAAGATTTATTTAAGTTAAAGTGATTACTTAGAAAGAAAAATGATCATGTATTTAATTACTAAATGAAATAATTAATAGGGTATTACAACAAATTCAAAGGAAAATTTAAAAATTAAATACATTTATTTAGAATGTATTTTTTTCCAAATGAACGTATAAATTGGGGCAAAACTATTTCACCTATACCAAAGAACAGAACCTTATAAAACTTATACTAACAGAATTTTATAAAATATTAATTTTGCATTTCTATCAAAACACTGAAAATGAAGAATATTTGAAGTATTTATAGATGTAACGCAACTGTTCAACACAAAGAAAACAAGAATTCTAACACATTGACAACAGAATGACTCCATGATAAATGGAGAAAAGATTAAAGTTGTCAAAGACTTCATTTCACTTAGATCCACAATCAACACTTATAGAATCTGTGGTCAAGAAATCAAATGCTGCACTGGACAAATTTGCTGTCAAGAACGACTTTAACGTGCTAAACAGCAAGGATGCCACTTTAAAGACTCACATGTGCCCAACACAAGTCATGATATTTTCAAGGACTGTAAGTGAAAGTTAGACAATAATAAAGAAAACTTAAGAAGAATTGATGCCTTTGAGTTATGGGGAAAAGGGTCGTAAAAGAGGTAAACCTTCAATGAGATGGAACAACACGGTAACTATAATATAGACATAAGCACAGCGGAGAATATGAGGATCAGTGTTTAGGTCCCTATGAGTCAGGACAGATTGTAAGGAACCTAACAACCAAAACAGCATTTGGTGAAACAATTAACTTTGTATGCAGTTTCCTCATAAAAGAATAAAGAAAAAAATATGATATTTCCTCCTAATTCCAAATGTTACCCTTTGAGGTGTTTTTGTCAAGGCAAAGCAATTCATTCCTCAGAACAGAGTAGCACTCACAATGAAAACAGTTGATTCCATCAAATTCCTATTGGCAGCCCTGAACAAACTCTGGTTTTGCATGCTATCAACTCCACTTAAATGCTAAAGATCTATAGATTAAAGTTCTTCCAAGATTGTAAAGAACAAATTGCAAAAGACAACAATAACACTAATAAAATAATCCATAAGAAAAGGTACAGTCTTTTGTCATACATATTTTTTAAAATATATTCTTTAAAAATATTTTCTCAAAGCAAAAAAAATATGCTTCTTAATCTTAATGACCAAGAATTAAACACTAACATATTTTGTATGTGATTTTTGCTAAAGAAGTAGTATCTCATTTTTGCATTTTCAAGACATCAAAAAATAGTTCCTTAGAAACGCATCGGGAACCAAGTAAAACTTGTCCCGCATTTCTCAGAAAAATCTATTTCTTGCTATTTTGAATATATGAAAAAAAATTACTTTTCATTTCACACAAGCATATATGTCACTGTTGTGTGTTGTCAATTTGTAATTGACTCAAAACTGAATCTCCAGTGGTTTTTCAGAGGCAATAAATTGCATGGGAAGATTGTTCATTCTTCTCCTGCGAGCAGCAGGTGGATTCAAACCACCACCCCCCCACCCCCCTACACACACAGAGCTCTGATCTCTTCCAGTGTGCCTTGTTGCCTCTGAAAACCCTCTGGAGGGTAAGCTATACATCCCTTCCAACTCAATGTCACACAACAAAATACACACACAAACACACACATACACACGTTAAGATGTACATACGTACATATATACTCATACATATTGTTATGCATTACATGCATAATAAGAAAATATGACTCAAATGCAGGGAAGTAGCCCCTTTAACAAATAACTTTTAATCCTAAAACAAATGAGAAACTCAGAATTACTTTCACTTTATGTTAGAGCATTAACCTAGTGCATTGCTTTCTCTCCCTGTTTCATTTTCTCCTTATTGATTTCATTATGGAGAGTTCTAAGAAGAGCCTTTGAAAGAATTTAGCAGGAAAGTAAGAAAAATCCGTAACATTTTGAGTAATTAATCAGCATTACAGTCAACTCATTTTTTCCTGGAATAATACAAGCTATAAATAAATGGCTAATGATACAAACACATTTTTTTCTTACTAAAGAAGAATGATAGTGGTAGTAAATGTTAGGTCATTGAAGACTCTTGACCAATTGAAAAGAAATCATCAAGAATATCGTAATAATATTTCTTAGTGACAGGCCATACTCAATCAACTAGTTTATTTTCTGTTTTACTTCACAATCAACTTTGGTTTTTCTACTTCTATGTTTTGTATCAGGCTTCCATTTCCTATCTTATTTATATTTTAATTTATTACTCAAAATATATCTTTCAAGAGTATTCCCAAGTATAATGGATCTTTTTGGGAGTTGAACATTGGATAAGACCTGAGAATGAATGGTTTACTAGGGTAGCGGATTGAGGAAACATCAGTAAGTACTAAAATGAGGGAAGCACAGGAGCAAACTAAAGAGGGTAGATACCTTTTCGACAATTGAAGTTCATTGTTGCTGGAGAAATCTAGTGGATGACAGAGAACGTCCCTAAGTGCTTCCACTTAGAGGGTAAAGCTGAAGTATTTTATTTTGTAACTTACTCTGAGTACTATTAGTAGGTACGGTAGCTCTGGTGGCATAGTTGGTAGGGAGGAGGGAGGTATGCTGCTAACCCAAAGGTGGTGTCTTTCTGGAGGGTCAAATTGACCAACCACTTCAAGGGAAAAAGATGGAAAATGTCCGCCTCGTGTGAATCACAGCTTCAAAAAAACCACTAGAAGGTTAGCTGTGATTTGATTCTAACTATGGCAACAAGTGAGAAAGAAAGACAGAGACAGACACACACACACACAGAAAGAGAGAGAGAGAGAGAACAATAGCAACAAAAAAATAAAACATAAAGCCACATTCTTTACTGTGGAGTAGAGTAGGTTGGGGCACAAAGTTACCCTATAAGTCAGAGTAGAACAGGTACATAGAATTTCAAAGTTGTGATCTTTATAACGGAAGCTTTTATGGTGAAGTCAGTAGAGAATTGATTTCTAACCCAGATCCACCAGTGTCATTTTGGAGAAAAGATGAACAATCTCCTCTTTCATACTTAGAGTGGCTATGAGTTGCAGACAACTTGACAGCACATAACAACAAGAAGGTGAAGTAGATGTTAAAAGCTTCCAGGCTACCTGAAAGGTCAGCATCTTGAACCCTCCAACTAATTCAAAGGAGAAGGATGTGGCAATCTACTTCCTGTAAAAATTTGTTGCTTTGCAACCTTGTAAGACAACTCTGTTCTATGGTATTTGGTCACTTTGAGCTGATGATGTGACAATAATGGGTTAATGATGTGGGGATACGGAATGAGTCCTGAGGGAAAATGAGCACGCACTGTGACTATGTTATATCCTAAAAATATTCCCAGTTATTTTTCATTGTCTCTGCCATTTGGTGTAGGAACACATGTACACATGGCTTTATGCACACTTTAAATGTCCCAGGTAGTAAAGTTGTGAAGGAAGAATGGTTATGCCTAGGGCATACCTTTAGTGTCAGAGTGCCTACAATCAAAAACCTGTCCAACAAGCTGTGTTGCCTTGGGCTACTTGTTTAAACTTTGAGCCTTACATAACCCATCTGTAAAACTTGAATATAAGCAGGGTCATTGGTAATGTTATATAAAATTTTTGTGAACTATTTTGTAGAAACAGGTAATTCACAAATGCTGATAGCTTCCTTTTGTCCTTTTATGTATTCTTCACAGTCCTAATGCCTTTTAGTTTTCTAAAATGTTTACTACATCTGAAATATGTTCAATTCAATTTACTGAATTATAGAGATAAGGGGAACACTGGTAACTTAGTCTGTACTGAATTGCCTTGCTAATATAAAGGTTGAGCATCTCTAGAGGTTCAAATTTACCTTGGAGTGAGAAGATGTTCAGTCTTTCCCATTGCAACTTACAGCAATGATTTCATTGATTTACAGTAAGTTCTTTTAGTTTGAAAGAGACAGACCAACTTTGAAGATTTAACTGAGTAATATTGTTTTCTCACCTACTCTTCAACCCTTTTTCTAATTCATCTGCCCCACACAATTGTAAGACCAACCTCATGGGAATAAAAAGCAAAGTAATGAGAAAAAAGAAACAACAACAACAAAAACACTCTTTTGCTTTATATTGGAAACTCTGTCAAGTCTTTTCCTTGCAATTCCCTTGAACTTCCATAGAGACCATGTAGGCACATGGCTTTTAGGTTTTTAAAGAGGTCCTATTATATTTAAAAGAACTCTTAGGAGGCCTTACTTCAATGATCAAGCTGTATCTTTTAGAGGAAGTCTATCAAATATGTAAAAGTAGGCACATGCTTATTCTATTAACCTTAATTTCTCTGACACATTTGGAATTCATGAATTAAAAGAGATTATGGAGAGACTATGGAAGCATATTCCTGGCCAATGAGAAATGTTAAAGAATTAAGGAGTTCTCAGGTAGTTTCCTTTTTTTTTTTTTTTTTTTAATAGTGTTGCAGGTTACACTGGTTTGCTAATCAAAAGATTAATAGCTTGAACCCACTTCCAAAGAATAAGTAGCTCTGGTGACATAGTCCATAGCAAGTTGCACTGTTATCCAAAAGGCTCCAAGTCTCCAGCAGTTACAATTCATTAGCCATTTCACAGGGAAAGATGGGCAGTCTCTTCCTATTAACCTTTACAGCCTTGGTCTATTTGGGGGTCACTGTAATTTGGAACAAACTGGATAATGGTGACTGAAATTTTCTTGAAGATAGTTTCTCTTGTTTTGGTGAAGGACAGATGTAGACTGCTTGGTTGTTTTTTATCCATTCACAATTAGATATGAGCTGATTTGTTTTGCCAGATTTAGCTAACAATGAGTGGTGGACTGGAAGCCTCTTGGTTTAGATGCAACTAGGACCTAGTGGCAGGACTTGTATAAGGTGGTAGGGCCCTTGGGGCTTCCACTTCTGAAACAGCTTGTCTTTGGAAACTCTATGAACTTGGAGACATGATGAAAGTTATATAAGAGTTCAGGTTTTCATTCATAGCGTTGCTATGAGTCATCTATGACTCGACGGCACTTAATAATAACAACAATGAAGATAGAGCTCTGTTGGCCTACGGGACATGAAGTGATGCTACCAAGCCAAGGGTGAGTGATTTTAATCTGCAGCCCTCAGGCCTTGGTTTAATTGCTTTTCGTCATTCTTCTAAACAGTATAGCACTGGTCTGTCCATTTGCTGTACAGAGGTAACTTGTGGTTGCTGTGATGCTGAACACTGTGACACAGATGTGTCAGATGTGATAATAGTTAATCATGGTGGACAGTGTTTGGAGCAGCTACCTGATTATAACAAGCTTGGAAGCAGGAGTGGCATCCACTTCTGAAACAGCTTACCTCCCGAAACTCTATGAACTTGGAGAAATGATGGATGTTATATAAGTTTTCAGATCTTTTGTTTGTAAGGTTGCTATAAGTTGTCTACTCAAAGGCATGTAACAACAACAACAGGGCTCTCGGGCCTAGTGTTATTCTTCTAAGTTGTGCAGTACTGATCTGTCTATTAATTTGCTGTTACTCGGGGTAGCTGTGATTCTGAATGCTGTTTCACTGACATGTCAAACACCATAATGGTTATTATCATGGACAGTGTTTGGTGGAGGTCCCCAATTGATTGAAGTTTGGAAGCAGGAATGGCATCAACTTCCTAAAGCACATACCCCTGGAAACTCTCTAAACATAGAAACACTATGATAGTTATAGTACAAGGTTCAGGTCTTTCATTCATAGTGTTGCTATGAGTAGAACTCAACTTGACAGCACTTAGCAACAACATGGGAAAAGAGAGAGGTCTGGTGGCCTAGTGGCAAGAAGCTGCACTGTAATCCTGAAGGCACGTGGTTTGAGGCCACCAGCTGCTCCATGAGAAGATGATCAATCTCTTTCTGTGTGACTAACTTCCTCTGAAAAATCACTGGAGGGCCAGCTTTGGTTTGGTTCCAGCTCTATTGTACACAGTAACAGCAACAATAGGAAAAGATGAGGTAATTTGTTCCTGTTAAGATTTATAGCCTCAGAAATTCAGTGGAGGTTTGCTATGAGTTAAAATCACCTTGATGATAGTGGTTTCTTGGATGTATATACCATGACTTACTAAATTAATGAGATAATTATTTTCTAGTATCTTTATCATTAGGTGGAATTACAATAGCTACATAGATATAAAGTGGCTAGACTCTTAACAGGATATAACATGTACAATATACAATTGACAAAATGCAGATTCACAGAAAACATTAGCTTTCTTCTTACCACTCCGTAATTTTTTTTTCTAAGAGATTTAACAATATAGTTTTTGCTAATAGTTTAAATATGAGTAAAACAAGAGTGTTCTTAGATTTAGGGTGGCATTTTTATTTGTTTTTTAAATGTTCTAATGTTCTCTGGTGAATTTTAGAATTAAAAAGAAATGTCTGAGTGGTATGCACTGTAGACTTGCTCTGCTTTATTTTACTTTCTTTTTTAAAATATATCTCTTTTCACATTAGCGACAAGCACATTTCAAAATCCAGCACAGAGGCCTTTTGCAATCCATAATGAATTGTTTAAAAAAAGTTTTAAATGAGTTATTTAAAAAAATCAAGAGTTTGTTGAGTTGAATAAATCTATCCTTGGATATGTGGTCTCTAACCAGGGGGAAAAAAAAATCTACATGAATGTGTTTACAGGGAAAGCTTGTTTGATTATCCCCACCTGATGTGTCTCACCCCATGATCACCAGAGGGTAGATTATATAATGTACATTGGTTTTGAAAACATATAATCCATTCTCCTTTGCTACAGTCTACAGCGCTTGTATTTCATGCTGACACATTCAGCTAAAATCCTGCCTGATATATCAAGCTCCTTTTTTGGCTTACTTGATGATCTGGGAAAGGAAAAAGGACATTAGTTATCTCCTTTCTTTTGCTCTCTTGGATACTGTTTTAAGCAATCTCTTTTAGTAACGGAAAAATAATTTTACACACACACATACATAAAGTACTTAGCCATTAACCAAAGACTGGTGTTTCAAGCCTACGAGGCATTCTTAAGAGAAAAAGACAAGGCTGTTTGTTTCAATAAAGATTTACAGTCTTGAAAATCCTATGTTGCAATTCTTTGTCCTCGAGAGTCTTTATGTGTTGGAACAAATTCACCAACAGTGGGGCTTTGGTACATGTGCTGACAGATAATGTAGATAAATACACACTTCACTCATTCGTTGCCATGGAGTCAGAACTAAGTGACCCTTCAGGAGGGATTTAGGAGCATAAAAGATTATTCAACTTTCTTCTTTGGAGCATCTGGTGAATTTTTATTGATTCTCTTTAGGAAGGCGAGGAAACTCCTTATTCATTTAGTCACCATAGTTCCCCTATGTTGTTGGTATGTGCTGTAGAACTGCCTGCAACTCATAGTGATCCTATGTACAATAGCTCCGAAGTCTACCCTTTCCTGAGTTGGTCTCAGTGACTCCAACACACCCACCCACACTGCCCCAGTTACTGTATCAATTCATTTCATCCAGAGTCTTCCTTTTCTGCACTGTCCCTCCACCTTTTTGAGCATGAGGTCCTTCTCCAAGGACCAGTCCCTCCTGGCCACGTACCCAAAGTATGTGAGAAGGAGCTTAAAAATCTTGTCCTTCAAGGACAATATTGGTTAATCCTTTCCAAGGCAGATCTATTTCTTTTTTTGGTGGTCAGTTCAAGACTCTACTTCAGCACCACATCTCAAAGATATCAAGTCTTTTGTCATTGTTCAGCTCTCTAATGCGTAGCAAGTTATAGAGAAGACCATGCCTTGGATCAGGTGCACCATAGTTTTTAGACTGACACCATTGCTTTTCAGTACTCTGGAGAGGTCCCTGACAACTGATGTTCCCAGTGTAATTTACGTTTTCATTTCCTGAATTCTGGTGTCAACAGTGTTGACTATGGAGCCAAGCAAGCTATAATTGTTAACAACCTCGATCTCTTTTCCATCTATTTTGTTGCTGCCAGTAGGTCCAATGGTGAGAATCTTTGTCTTCTTGACGGTGGTCTTCAATCCATATAGAATACAACAGTCCTTTTTGGGCCCGTCCTGTTGAGCACAGCGGTGGCGGCTCTGGGTGGCCATGGCTTTTACTCTGTACTCGCTGCTGCAGGCTGCCCTGCTCTGTGTCAGTACCGTCACCTTGCAGTACAGGAGCACTTCCTCAAGAACCTTGGCTGGGGAACAGACCAAAGAATTGGCAGATTCGGAGACAATTAAATTAGAAATGAAATAGCAGCTAATGAACCTCATTTGATCTGTAAGAACTGTGATGAGAGTGCCACTGATAACAATAAACTCAATTGTAATCGCATTACTTTTATTATGTGAGTGAAGACTTGCCAAGGAAATGGCAATTCTGAAGAAGAAGGTGCCAGCAGATGTTACTGCTTCAAGATTATTGAACAATAGATAGCTGGTCAGCCTTGCACTTGACAAAAATGTAAAGCTGCCAATAGAACAAGAATTCTTATTTTTAAAAAATGGACTACAGTCCTTGACCTTCTGCAGCAAGCACTGTAGGACCTCAGTTTCAGCAGACGAGGTTGTATCATCTACATAATGTAGATTGTTGAAGAGTCTTCCTCAGATCCTGATGCCACATTCCTCTTCATAAAGCCCAGCTTCCTGATTGATCTGTTCTGCATATAGATTGAAAAAGTGTGGAGACAGTCCACATTCCTGACACACACCTTTCCTGATTTTGAACCATGTAGTATTTCCTTGCTCTGTACTCATGATTGCTTCCTGCTTCAAGTATAGGTTTCACATGAGTACATCAAGTGTTCTGGGATTCCCATTTTCCTCCAGATTAGCTACAATTTGTTGAAATACAGATAGACATTCCTCTGGTACTCTTTGCTTTCTGCCATGAGCCTTCTGATATCATTGATAATGTCTCTATTGCCACGACATCTTCTAAACCCAGCTTATATTTCTGGCAGTTCTCTGTCTACATACTTTTCCAGCCATTTTTGCATAATATTCAGCAGTATTTTGCATGCCTGTTATATTAGTGATATTGTTTGATAATTTCCATAGATATAGATAGATATAGGTCTAGGTATAGATTAGATATAGATAGATGCACATGTGTATATAGATATAAATTCTTGCTGTATGTCCTTGAGTCATCTGTGACCCATAGTGACATTTGTACAACATATTTGAAGCCTCCTCTCTGATACACCTCCCTCCTTGCCCAGTTACTCTATCAATCCATTTTATTCAGTCTTCCCTTCCTCTCCGGCACTGTTGCTCCACCTTTCTAAGCATGATGTCCTTTGCCAAGGCCTGGTTCCTCCAGTCTATGTTCCCAAAGTATGTGAGATGGAGCCTCAAAATCCTAGCCTCCAAGGAGAAGCTTGGTTTCACCCTTTACAAGACAGATTTATATTTTGGTATGTTCAACTCTTCTCGGCTCCACAACTCAAAGACACCAATTCTTCTGTCATCCTTAGTCATTGTCCAGCTCTCTGATACATAGCAAGTAAGACTACAGCCTGGATCAGGCACATGTTACTCTCTAGACTGACATAGATGCTTCCTAGTATAGATATAGATATATTTACTTTTATGCACACACATTTCTTTTTAGACTTTGATAACTGTCCTAGGAAGTATTCAATAAATAATAATGCACTAATTAATACTTTACAATGCTCTTTATTATCATGCAAAGAAATTTCTATTTTTGTTTATAACAGTGTCTATTATTGTTCCTAAACATTTTAAATTCAAACATAATTTTCATTTCAGCCCACATGTAAGCTCTTTTTCCAATATTTTATCCCCCAAGAGATGTTTCTTTGTACATACATAATAATTCATGCTTTTTCTTGTCTAAAATAAACATGTATTGTTATTGGACATGTTGAGTAGAATGATTGACATTGCCATAAGCCAGGATGTATTAGAGTAGGTCATTGAGTGCTGAGGACCATGGTGGCATTGCTTCGATAGTTCATGCCCATTGAAAAAATTGTGCACATGGTTGTCATCAGGATGTTCAGTATTATTCAGCAGTGTTTACAGATCTGACTAAAAATAATGAGTTACATGGACAATAAAATCTACAGTCTCAAATTAGTTAAAATGAGTAATGTATCTAAATAAAGCTGTATTTGCTTAATAAAAATATTATCCATACATATAGCTTTCATTTCATAATGACTTTCTTTTGTTTACAATGTGACTAACCATTATCCCTTTAGTATGGCACACATACAGTGATAAGGAGCAAAGGAATGCCTATAGAACTAACTACATCAACGTTATTAAACATTGTTGTTTATGATTACAGATATTCTAAGCACGCCACATTGAAAAACTGACATGGGGAGAGACCTGGCATTGTTTGTGCCGTATCAGAAAGAGTAGAGAAAATCTCCTATGTCTGCCATGTTCATACAAAAACATTGCTAAAGTTTGGTGCTTCCTCAAAACCTTAATATAGAAATCCCATTGTTGTTGTTATGTGCCATTGAGTCCTTATGATTATAGTGTCTTTATGTACAATAACCTTGAAACCTGCTCTATTCTGTGCCAACTTTATTGTCTCTGACACACCTACTCTCATTACTCCAGTCACTGAGTCAATCCATCTCATCTAGGGTCTTCCTGTCTTGTGCTTTCCCTCCACCCTTCCAAGCATTATGTTCCTCTCTACCAAGTTGTCCCTTTTTGCAACATGCCCAAAGTTTGTCAAACAAAGCCTCAGAAACTTTGCCTTCAAGGACTGCCTGATTTCATCTTCTACAAACTCCAGGATAAACCTGTTTGTTATCCTGGCATTCTATGGTATATTCAATACTCTTTTCTAGCACCACAGCTCAAAGGCATAAGTTCTATCATCCCTAGTCATTACCCAGCGTTCTGATGCATAGCAAGTAATTGTGAAGACTATGGCATGGATCAGGTGCACTTTAGTCTCCAGTCTGACATTGTTGCTCTTCAGTACTCTGGAGGGGTCCCTGATATCAGTCTTTCTCAATGCAATTTGTCTTTTGATTTCCTGGCTGCTGGTACCAAGAGCGTTAATTGTAGAGCCAAGCAAACAAAAACTTGTAACAATTTCCATCTCTCTACCATCTATCATAATGTTGCCAATTGGCCTAGTGGTGAGAAGCATTGCTTTCTTGATATTGAGCTTCAATTCATACTGAAGGCTGCAGTCCTTTATCTTCAGCAATAACAGCTCCATGTCCTCCGCAGTTTCAGCAAGCGAGGTTGTGTCATCTTCATGCTCACACTGCTGATAAGTCTTCCTCCAAACCTGATGTCACATTCTTCTTCATAGAGTCCAGCCTCCCAGGTGATCTGTTCTGCATGTAGATTGAAAAACTATGGAGATAGGACACATCCTTATCTTATACTCTTCCCGATTTTGAACCAGGCAATATTTGCTTTTTCTGTTCTGATAACTGCCTCTTGGTCCAAGTATAGGTTTTGCATAAGCGCAATTAAGTGTTCTGGGATTCTTATTCTTCTCAGAGTTACTCACAGTTTGTTGTGATCCACACAATCAAATGCATTTGTACAGTCAATGAAACACAGATAGACATTCTTCTAGTACTCTCTGATGTCATCCAAGATCCACCTAAAATTAACTACAATATTCCTAGTTCCATGGCCTCTTCTAAACTCAGACTGCACATCTGGCAATTCTCGGGTGAAGAGCTGTTTCAATGATTTTTTTAATAATATTAAGCAGAATGAGATATTAATGATATTGTTCAATAATTTCCACACTTGGTTGGATCACCTTTCTTTGGAATGGAAATGAATATAGATCTCTTTCAGTCAGTTGCCCAGGTGGTCGTCCTCAAGATTTCCTGGCCAAACTTGATAAGCACATCCATGGCAGCATCTGTTTGTTGAAATACGTCAATTGGTATGTTATCAGGTCCTAGAGTGTTGTTGTTTGTTTGTCTGCTCCTTCCCCCACGCCAATTCTATCAGAGAAGCTTGAATTTATTCCCTCATCAGCACAGGCTCTTCTTCATTCTATATTACCCAATTATTTCACTGCTTGGAATATGTTGTTGTTGTTGTTGTTGTTGTT
>NW_006399819.1:5109310-5128810 GCF_000299155.1 Elephantulus edwardii
TCCTTCAAAGCAGCCTGAACTTCTCCTTTCATCACCATAGGCTCTTGCTGATATGTTGTTTCATGAAATTCTTCTGTGTCTTCCAATTCTTTTCGATACAGTGACTCAGTATACCCCAAGAAAATGAGAAGTGAGGCACAAACATAGCCTTGTACACCAGTGTTCACAACAGTGTTATTCACTATTGCAAAAACAGGGAAACAGCCCAAATGTTCAACTACAATCAAATGGAATGAAAAATCACGGTGCATTCACACAGTAAAATACAATGCAGAATGCAGGAGCAATGATTTTGTAAATTACTTCTTATCTTGGGAGTGACAAGATAGCATGATGCTAAGTGAAATAACTCAATTCCATAACGATAAATATGGTATAAGACCATTACTGTATAATTTGTATGAGAATCGGTGGTGGGGGGGAGGGCGATGGGAGCAGATGTGTGAGGATGGAGGGGGATGGGATGCAGTCATTAATTATGGGGTTGCACAATTTGGTGGGTGGAGGGAGGGTTTGGTAAAGGAAATAATAACGATCTAATGTGAAAAAGAGTGCATAAGAACTTTGTCAATAAACCAGTATAAAATAAAACCTTTCTTTAAAATTAAAAACCCCCACATTGCTAAAAGGATTTTGCACAATCAATGACTTATTCGTTGCAAGTACATTTTATAAGAAACATAAACACAAATTATACATATAGATTTCACCTGATGGTATGCATAGGCATCTGATTACATCAGTGGAAGGAACTGCTGGAGAAGCTCAGTATCAGCTGTGAAAACTAGGCCAGGTGCTGATTGTGAAACAGACCACCAACTATTCATACGCAAGTTCAAGCTGAAGCTAAGGAAAATTAAATCAAATCCATGGGAACCAAAATATGACCTTGAGTCTATCACACTTGAATTTTAGAACCGTGTCAGCAACAGGATTGAAGCCTTGAACCAAAATGAGCGAAGACCAGTTAACTTGTGGGAGGATATCAAGAATATCATCCAGGAAGAGTGCAAAAGGTCATTAAAAAGACAGAGGAGGAAGAAAAGACCAAAATGGATGTCAGAAGAGACTCTGAATATTCCACTGGAGCACAGAGAAGCCAAAGCACAAGGAAGAATTCAAGATACTAAAGAGCTGAACAGAAGATTTCTAAAGGCAGAGTGGAATGACAAAGTAAAATATTACAATGAAATGTGCAAGGAGCTGGAGTCAGAAAATCAAGAGCCGAAATCGCTTAGCCTTTCTTAAGCTCAAGGAACTGAAGAACAAATTCAAACCTCAAGTTTCTATACCTAAGAAGCTTTAGGCAGAATATTAAATGATCCAGGAAGTATTAAAAGAAGATGGAAAGAGTATACAGAGTCACTGTATCGAAAGGCATTGGCAGACACAGAATAATTTCATGAAACAACATATCAGCAAGAGCCTATGGTGATGAAGGAAGAAATTCAAGATGCTTTGAAGGAATTATCAAAAAATAAAGCCCCAGGAATAGATGGTATACCAATTGACATATTTCAACTAACAGATGCTGTCCTGGATGTGCTCACCAAATTGTGCCAAGAAATCTGGAGAACAACCACTTGTCCAACTGACTAGAAGTGATCTGCATTTGTTCCCATCCCAAAGAAAGGTGACCCAACAGAGTGTGGAAATTATAGAACAATATCATTGTTATCACATACAAGCAATATTCTGCTGAAGATTATCCAAAAATGACTAGAACAGCACATCATCAGATAACTTCCAGAAGTGCAGGCTGGGTTTAGAAGGGTTCATGGTAGTAGGGATGTTGTAGCTAATGTTAGATGGATCTTGGCTGAAAGCAGGGATGCTTAGAAGAATGTTTATCTGTGTTTCATTGATTATGCATAGATATTTGACTGTGTGGATCACTGTGGCTGACTGAGAAGAATGGAATCCCAGAACACTTGATTGTGCTAATGTGAAACCTGTACTTGGACCAGGAGGCAGTCTTCAGAACAGAGCAAGGAAACACTGCATGGTTCAAAATTTGGAAATCTGTATGCCAGGAATGTGTCCTATCTCCATACCTTTACAACCTATATGCAGAACAGATTATTTGGGAGGCTGGGCTGTACGAGGAGAAGTGTGGCGTCAGGAATGGTGGAAGATTCTTCAACAATCTGCGTTATGCAAAAGTTACAACCCTACTTGCTGAAACTGCGGAACACAAGAAGCATTTGCAGCAAAGGATCAAGGATTGCAGCCTTCAATATGGTTGAGGCTCAAATATCAAGAACGCAAAGATTCTCACCACCAGGCCAGTTGACAGCATCAAGATGAATGATGAAGAGATTGAGATGGTTCACAGCTTTAGTTTGCTTGGCTCCACAGTCAACACTGTCAGTACCAGCAGCAGGAAATTAAAAGATGTATTGCGATGGGAAAGCATGCTGTTAGGGACCGCTCCAAAGTACTGAAGAGCAATGTTATCACTATGGACACTAAGGTGTGCCTGATATAGGACATAGTTTTTGCAATCACTTGCTATGTATCAGAGAGCTGAACAATGACTAGGGAGGATTCAAGAATTGATGGCTTTGAGCTGTGGTGCTGGAGAATAGTACTGAATGTACCATGGACTGCTAAGAGAATGAACATATTAACCCTAGAGATGGTTAAACCAAGCTGCTCCTTGGAGGCAAGGATTCTGAGGCTTTGTATGATATACTTTGTACATATTGCAAAGAAGGACAGATCCTTGCAGAGGGATGTTATGCTTGGGAAGATGGAGGGACATAGCAGGAGAGGAAGATTTTCTATGAGGTGGATTAATTCAGTGACTGGAGTAATCAGGGTGAGTGTGTCTGAGACAGTGAGATTGGTACAGGGCATAGCAGGGTTTAGGGCTGTTGCACCTAGGGTTGCTATGAGTCACAAGCAACTCAACAGCACATATAATAACAATAGGATCTTCTCAATCTTCTTTTGTGTACAGGAAGTCTTACATGACATATTTACAGTCTGTTCTGTTTAGAAGAGAGGTTTGATGGCTTGGTGGTAAGGAGTTGTGTTGTTCAGTCAATGGCATGAAGTTCAATTTCACCAACTGTTCCATGGGAGAAAGATGGACAATCTCCTCTAGTGAGATTTCCTGCTTATGAAAACCTGCTAAAGGGTCAGCTATGAGTTCAACTTGATGGTCCGTAAGAATGACAGTATTCTCTCTGGTTAATTTTTCCTAAAAAAGGATAAATTCTTCATATAGCATACTGAGTTTTAGAAAGTGGATAGAGGATTGCTTACACTGTTTATTACTATTTTGTATGATATTTTTTCCTTTTATTTCTCTTTCTCCAATCAATTTGAATATTTTTTATTAGATATTAGGTAAATTTGAGGATGAGCATTTTATCAATTCTTTTCTTTATGCTCTCTTTTCTCAAAATGAAATGACCCAGAGAAAACAGAAGCACAAAAATTATTTGCCATATGAATCTATTCTGACTACATAATAAAAAATTTTTAAGTTATAAACTGTCAGATGCTAATAAGATATTTTAGTTACTTACTCGTTGCAGTTGAATTGGAACATAGTCATAGCTGACACTTCATTGAGTTTCCAAGGCTGTGCATCACATTTAAGTAACTGCCCATCTTTCTTCCTCATAATTGCTAATGGATTTCAAGCACCATAGAGGCTCGCCCTTTGGGTGGGAAGCACCACTCTTTACAGATTACTCCACCAGAGTTCCTTCTTCTAAAATAGAGATACCACAAATTAATGTTTTTAACAAATAGACATATACTTTCTTACAGTTTAAGAGGTTAGAAGTGCACATCAAAGGTGCCAGCTTTAAGAAAAGGCACCCTCTTTCTCTGTTGTTGTGAAGGAAAGATTTTTTCTTTTTTTTTCTTTCAGAATCTATAGGTCAGATATTATTTGGAGATCTCCATGTGCCCTGGCCTTTCCTGGTTTCAAGAAACTTCCCCACACAAAGACCAGAGTCCAAAAGAGTGCACTACATTCCTGGAAATTCATCTGTAGTGGTATCAACAGTCAACCTCCTTTGTTTTACTTTCTCTCTCTTTCATTTCTAGTAAAACGAAAAAATATTATAGGCCACAATCTATTATAGGAAGTTCTCCAAATTAAAGGAAGTTATCATTACAAAAATTAGGGCTATAAAAGAATTAAGGGGTGTTGCATTTCAGGATTAGTCATTTTACAACTATTTGACTTATCAGATTATGGAGAGTCATTGTATAACTTCCACATTGTATAATTACATACATGTATTTTGAGGGTACACATTTCAATTCAAGACCTAAGGGACCACACATTTCCAATTATTGATTTACTCACTGCCAATAAGTGCTTATTTAAACATTAAAAATCTTTCTCATTTAATGAGTGTATAATAATGATGTGCTGAAGGCTTTAGCTTTGGTTTTTAGGATATATGTGTACGGAAATCTCCTTTTCCAATATATATTTTCTCAGACTATGTTAGACCCCATATTATTCACTGCATTTATGTTCATAATCTCTGAAGACTTTATATTACATGTTTTATGAGCGTAATGTAATAAGATCTATTACTTAAATACAATACTAAACTTTTCTGGCATAACTAGGCATATCACAAATAACTTTATGTGAATTGCAATAATTGTATTCTTTTGGTATAATTCTTAGCTACAGAGTGCAAATTTTATAGGAAGTTTCCACAAAAACATGGATAGCTCCATCTCCATGATTCGTTGCCTTTAAAAAAGAGGTTCTGTCAATATTCATTCAAGTTGGAAGAAAGAGAATATAACAGATGGCTGTGGCAAACAGCACATTGCAATTGGGAAGCAACGTACAGGTACTAGTGAATACGACATTTGGTATTCCATAATAGTCTCAAAAATTAATTTTAAATCAGGCTTCAAAATCATAATAAAGAGCAACTCATATATTATTCATTCCTTTATTCTGAGGGCTAATGTTCAGAGTGTTAAGTACAATATATGCTAGAAGGTGGTAAAGGAAATGTGATTTTCAATTAAATACATAAAATATGTTTTAAAACCAATGGCATGACCTTAGTTATTTTTCCAGGATCATCAAATACTTTTTTAAACACCCTGAGATTTTTAGCCCCTAGAACTACTTAGCATTAAAAAAGATTATCAAGTTAAATATTTTTAGGAAACTACTTTAAAAGTTATGATTTTATGTTTTATGCAGATGCTAGTTGAGTTTTTGAAGGTAACTAGTTTGTCAGATGCCAAAAGTGGTAAATATTTTATACTTGCTCAAGGAAACAGGTACCTAGAATGTCAAATTTGTACACATCATCAAAAAGCAGTCAATTGTCATCTATGCTAATGCATAAATGTCTGCCTCTTATGTTCATGGATAATAAGACTGTCTCTGAAGAGTTAAACACATACTTCTATTTCAATTAAAAAAATATTGCTGTCTGGATAAAACTTTTTCTTTTTTAAAACAGTTTGGGGATTGGTATTTTGATAGGAAGGGTGGCTTGTTAACAATCTTATTGCTTTGGGCTACCAACTCTGATTATCTTTGTGGTATGAACATTGATTTAAATTTTATTTAAATTAATAAAAAAAATCCTGACTAAACCATTACAAACCCCATTATTTTTTTTTAGAAATTATACTTAAGTAAAGCAAAAACAATATAAAAGGAGAAATTGTTCCATGAACATAGGTTTAAACAGTGGCATACTCTATTCTTCCGTCATTCATTGGTAGTATGTATATACATATGCTCTGTGTGTGTGTGTGTGTGTGTGTGTGTGTGTGTCTGTATGTGTGTGAAGGTGTGCATTTGTTGTATATGTTGTTTTTTTTCTTTGAAATATATTTTAATTACTTTAAGATTTTGTGAGTGTGGTTGGTTGGTTGTTTTTTGCATTTGAATCTCTAGTAAGTATGGTTTCTGACTCGAGGATATTTTAGGGACCTAGAGAAAGAGTTATGTGTCAAATAGAATAAATATTCCACAGCAGTAGTAATATAGGTACTGGTGTCCAGTATACCTATGCAGAATCTTTGTCTGACACTTATCAGTTATGAGGAGTTGCACTGATAATTAAAAGGCTATATCTCTCTGCAAGTTTGAATCTGCCAGCCACTTGCAAGGAGAAAGTTGGGTAAGTTTGTTCCTTGTAATTTTCAGTCTCAAAAACCCATTGAAGATTCAACTATGAGTCAGTGAGGCAGTGACTGAGTAAATGAAAATATTTCAAAAGTGGTAAGGAAAGAAATTAAAACTGCATTGAAAACACTGGAAAAATATAAGACCCCAGTGATCTCTATGATACCAATTGACATATTTCAACCAGTGGATGCAACCTGGGAAGCAGTTCTTCTCTTTAATGCATGGAGTAATCATGAGTGAGAATTGACTTGATTGGCAATGTGGGTTTTTGCATTGTTTTATATTTCACTGGAGGTTAATTTTTTTAAAAAAATTATTGCAATATACCTGACTAGAGAAAGCTAAGGAAAGTCAAAATAAACAGCCTGAGATTATAGAGCTCAATATTGATATGCTCAAAAATCACATAACACCTATGTCTGGGATCCATATTTACTGACTCTTAACCTAGGTTTTTATACCACTTTCTAGTCACAATTCCTGAGAGCACACTGTTGATTGATATCACTGGGGATGGAGAATGGAATCAAGTACTAGAATGTGATTTCTGACATCTAGTCTAGAAAGGAAGGAAGGAAGGAGGAAGGGAGGGAGGGAGGGAGGGAGGGAGGAAGGAAGGAAGGAAGGAAGGAAGGAAGGAAGGAAGGAAGGAAGGAAGGAAGGAAAACGAGCATGAGCAAGCAAGAGCAAGGTCTCTGCCTCTGATCGAATGAGGGAAACTATACATTCTCACCAGCGTCTTAAAACCTTCCTTAGTCCCTTATTTTCATCTTTTTTTATCATTTGGTCTGCCACAATAAATGTGCTAATTGTTTATAATGATGCTTTACTAGGCTGACTCCTCTTCTTATTGATTCTGTCAAATTAAAAGCTAAACGTCACACAGGGAAAACCAAATGTGTAAGACATAATTTAATTAAAAGAGACAAACATTTATTAGATGCTCACTCTATGCAATGAAACTGTGTTAGGCACAGAGGTAGTAAACTTGCACTCATGTAACCTGTAGGATACTCTGAAACCTGGATTCGTTTTCTAAAATGGCAAAGTAAAATGCCACAAAAAGTAGGTGGCTATTAAGAGCAGAAGTTCTATTTTTTATGTTGTCATTAGATGCCGTCAAGTTGAGTACAACACACAGAGACACAATCAAGAGAAGATTTGAACCCTATTCTATCCTGTACCATCCTCACACTTCTGACATACAAGAGTCTATTGTAGCAGTTTTCACCTGGTTGAGGGTCTTCCTCTCCTTCTCTGACTCTCCACCCTTTCCAGCATCACATCCTTCTCCAAGGAATAGTTCATCCTAGCAACATACCCAAAGTATGTGAGGCAAAGACATCTTTCTTGCCTCCCAAAAGCACTCTGGCTTCACCCTTTCCAAGACCTATCTGTTCATTCTTTTGGCCGTCCATGAGCTATTTCGTGCTTTTTTCCAACACCACAGTTCAATGGCATCAATTATTTTTCTGCTATCCTTATTCATTGTCCAATTCTCAGAGGCATAGCTAGTAATTAGAAAGTCTATGGCCTGAATCAGATGCATTTTAGTCCTTAAAGTGACATCATTACTCCTCAGTCATTTGGAGAGTTCCCTAACTACAGATTTTCCCAGTGCAATGCATCTCCTTATTTCCTAACTGCTGGTATGAGGGGTGTTAATTGTAGATCCAAGCAAGATGAAGCTATTGACAGTTTTAATCTCCTTTCCATCCATCATGACATTGCCTACAGGTCCAGTGGTAAGAATCTTTGTTTTCTTTTTATTCTTTATGTTGTTGTTATTGTTGTTAAGTGCTGTCAAGTCATAGATGACTCATAGACGAACCTATGAATGAAAGACCTAAACATTTGTATTACTTTTGTCATTTTTTCACATTCAAAGAGTTTCTGGAGGCAAGCCATTTCAGAAGTTGATGTCACTCCTGCTTCCGAGCTTGTTTTAATTGAAAGCTCCACCAAGCACTCTCCACCACGGGTAACAGTGTCATAATTCTAAAGGTTTAGAGTTTCAATTCAGGCCTTCAGTTTAGAGACATTTATAAGAATTAGAAGGAAATTTGGTAACATCATCTGTAGAGAGCTGTGATATTAATCCAAAAGTGGCACTTCTCTAGTGGTTCCAATATGGAAATCTATTGTATGGTTTTTTGTCTCTGAAAACTCACAGGAGGGTCAGCTATGAGATACTTCTAACTCAAGGGCAATGAGTAGAAGAGGAGGAGTAGAGTAGAGGAGAGCATTAAAGATATTTTATCTTATTAACAATAGTCACTCATCATGTTGTATTGTTGTTTTTAGCATTGAGTCACCCCCAATTCATGATGACATCATGCAGAATTGAACAAAAATTACCTAATTCTTCACAAGATGTAAATTAGATCTTTGTGATCCATAGGGTTTTCACTGGCTGATTTCCAGAAGTAAATTACCTGGCTTTTTTTCATATGTCATCATAGATTGGAGGTTTTTCATCTATTCAGCATAATTACAACAAACAGCTTTCACTAGTAAATGTATTATGGTTTCAATCTTAGTGAATTGAAAAGGAATCTAACCTAGGTTTTCTAAATGCAAGGTGAAAATTATGTAATAACGTCTATTTCTTTAAACATCTCTAGTTTTTTGTATTGGCTACTATTACATTCCCTTTCACTAGCACATGCCCCAGGTCACTGTGATTGACAGTTGAAGATCTGATCACTACCTGTGTCATTGTCATTGTTGTCATTGACTCAGAACCAACTCATAGCTGACTCTCCGATGGAAGACAGTACATCACACATGAGGAGACTGCCCATCCTTCTCCTCTGAAGCAGATGGTTTATTCAAACCACCTGCCTTTGAGAATGCAGCACAGCTTCTTACCACTAACCCACCAGAACTTCCTCTGTGTGACTGACAGGATATTATCCATAAATACAATGAAGACCTATTGACACAACTATAATTTAAATATATATACCAATAACTAAAGCCAAAGAAGATTAAAAATTTCTACCAAATGTTGCAGTCCAAAATTGATCAAACATGCAATCAAGATGCATTAATAATTATCGGTGGCTGAAAAAAAAAAGAAAACAGTGCCGCTAATGCCTCATTTGTTTCCTGTTGCCAAAGGGGCTCTTTAGAGTAGTGAGAGAAGATCTTCACCCTGAAACCTACAGCGTCTCTTTTCAGTAGGAAGGAGCTAAGAGAATACACTGTCCTCTTTTCCTTATGAATCATGGTGATATCTCTCTCAGGGAGGAGTGATAGGGAATGGCAAAGAATACACTGACAAAGGAGATTAATCAGAACTGGTTTGACAAGCACTGTGGCAAAAGGACAATTAAAACAGACTCCCAAGGGGGGAAAAAAGAAAGGAACTAACTGGGGGGGTAGAGAAAATAGTGCAACAATGAATGAATGGAAATCCAAAATCTCTGTAAATTTTCATTAAAATTAACAAAAAAAATTAAAAGAATGTGGAAGCAACGATAGTCAGAAAGTACGAACTTGGTTACAGAATACCAGAAAGTGAATGACTGAATTTTGTACATTCAATGATTTATTCATAACAAATAACTTTTCTCTGGGCTTTTTAATTGTGGTTTTAATAAAAGTTTACAGAAAGGTTGAATTTTCATTCATTCATTCAATTGTGCACCTTTTCCTCGCTTCTCTTCTCTTCCTTCTTCTCCTAATTCACTGTATTGATTCACTTTTCCTGACTGATAATTGTCATAAGTATAATGCCTCGTACATTCCTTTCAGGCAGTCTTTTCTTTCATCTGTTTTGTCTCAATGTTCATAATATATGAACTCTTTTCCTTTCTTCTCACCTCCAGGTCAATCTATTTTATAACAGAGGTCTTATGCAGTATGTATCCTTGTTATGACTAAGATATTTCACTCACCAAAAAGTCTTTCTGACTTGTTCATGGTGTGTAGTGTTACATAAATTCATCTTTTTCAATGCTGTGCAATATTTTATTGTGTATGATCGATTCTGTGAGTGGAAAGGTGGGAGTGAGTGTGTTTGAGACGGTGAGGTTGGCACAGGATAGAATGGCATTTAGGGATCTTGTACATAGTCACAAGCGACTCGATGGCACATAACAACAACATGTACCATAGTTTCTCCATTCATTTGTTGATGGAAAAAATCAAGTTGCTTACATCTCTTTTTTTTTATGAATAACACTGCAATAGGCATAGATTTGCATACATTTGTTTGCATTATGGCTTTGATCTTTTAGGGTATATTTGCAGTAAGGAGATAGATATCTCAGTTAAATGGTATTTCTATTTCCAACTTTTTGAGAAAGCGCTAGACTGTCTTCCATAGTGGTTATAAAATTTACATCACCACCAGCAGTGAATAAGAGCTCAAATCTCTCCACATCCTCATCACCATTAGTTGTTTGCTGCCTTGTTGAACTTCACTATTGTTGTTGAGGAGAGATGATATCTTATTATTTTGATTTGCATCTATTTGATAGCTAGAGATTTTGAGCATTCCTTGATGTATTTTTTAGTCATCTTATTTTCTTCTTTGGTGATTCATATCTTGTGCGCATTCTGTGATTGGGTTGTTACCTTTTTCTTTGAGATGTTGAGGTATTCTATAGATTTTAGATATGAGTCTCTTAACAGATATGTCATTGGTGGTTCATGGTATGTTCAAGACTCTTCTCCAGAATCACGACTCAAAGGCATTAATTCTTCTTCTGTTACCTTTAGTCATTGTCCAGCTCTCTGAAGCATAATAAGTAATTGTGAAGATCAAGGCCTGGATTAGGCATCCATTAGTCCCTAGACTGACATAGTTGCTTTTCAGCACTCGGGAGAGGTGCCTGACAGCAGATATTCCCCAATGTAGTTCATCTTTTGATTTATTAACTGCTGGTGTTAAAAGCATTGATTGTGGAGCCAAGACAGTTGTAATCTTCTCCATATATCATGGTGCTGCCAATGGTGAAGCTATATCATGGCCCAGTGGTGAGCATCTTAGTCTTCCTGGTGTTAAGCTTCAATCCATATTGAAGAGTATTGTCCTTGACCTTCTGCACCAAACATTTCAACTCTTCTTCAGTTTCAGCAAGCAAGGTTGTGCCATCTCTATAATGTAGATTGCTGATGAGTCAACCTCCAATCCTGATGCCATGTTCCTCCTCATAAAACCCTGCTTCCCTGATTAAAACACTCAACAAAATAGAATTAGAGGGGAATTTCTTCAACATATAAAAACGTGTTTACAAAAACCCCAAAGCCAGCATTATTATCAATGGAGAGAAGTTAAAGTCAGTCCCTTTAAGAACAGGAACTAGGCAAAGATACCAACTCTCACCTCTCTTATTCAATATGATATTGGAAGTCTTAACGGAAGCAATAAGACAAGAGAAGGAAATAAGAGGTATCCAAATTGACAAAGAGGAAGTAAAATTATCTCTCTACGCAGCTGGTCTAGTATACTTAGAAAACCCTAAAGACTCAGAAAGAAAACTCTTGGACATAGTTGATCAATTCAGCATAGTAACAGGATACAAGATCAACATACAAAAATCCATTGGATTTCTCTACAGTAGCAAAGAGAATAGAGCTGGAACTAAAAAAAAAACAATACCCTTCACAACAGCTAATCACAAAATTAAATACTTGGGAGTAAATCTAACCAGAAGCACAAATGATCTAGTCAAATAAAATTACAAAACATCACTACAAGAAACAAAAAGAGACCAGGAGAATTGAAACACTATCCCTTGTTCATGGATAGGAAGACTCAGTTGTGAAGATGGCAATACTCCCAAAGGGAATTTACACATTTAATGCAATCCCAATACAAATACCAATCCCATTCTTCAACAAGATGGAAAAGGCAATCTCCAGTTTCATTTTGAACGGAAAGAAGCCCTGAATAAGCAAAGCACTCCTTAAACATAGAAAAAAGGTAGGAGGCATCTCACTGCCTCATTTCAAATCCTACTACACTGCCGTGGTGCTTAATACAGTATAGTACTGGTACAATGACAGACACATAGATCAATGGAATAGAATTGAGAACCCATAAATCAGCCCATCTACCTATGGTCAACTGATTTTTTACAAGAAAATGAAATCAGTTAAGTGGGGGAATGACAGCAATTTTAACAAATGATGTTGGCAAAATTGAAACACTATCTGCATAACACTCAAGCAAGATCCATACCTCACTCCATACACAAAAACCAACGCTAGGTGAAACATAGACGGACTAAAACCAAGGACTATGTACTTCATTAAAGAAAAGCTTGAAAGAACTCTATAAGTCCTAATCCACAACATAAACACTCTTCCAAGCATCCTTAAAAAAAATCTACAACCAGGAGAAGATCAAATAGATAAATGGGACCTTCTAAGAATCAAATCGCTATGCATATCCAAAAACTTCTCCAACAGGGGAAAAAGGGAAGCCACAGATTGGGAAAAAGTATTTGGTAATGACATGTCAGATAAGGAATTTATATCTAGAATTTATAAAATAACTGAGTACCACAACAAATAAAGGCAAACAATCCATTTGAAAAATGGGCACAGGATATGAACAGACACTTCACCAAAGAAGACATTCAGATGACCAACAAGCATATGAAGAAAGGTTCAAAATCCCTAGCTCAAAGAGAGATGCAAATCACGACAACTATGAGATATCATATCACTCCAGTAAGAATAGTAAATTTTAATAGAACAGCAAGCAACAAATGCTGGCAAGGTTGTGGAGAAACTGGAACCCTTATTCACTGTTGGTGGAAGTGCAAAATGGTGCAACCACTGTGGAAGGTGGTGTGGAGCTTTCTCAAAAGGTTGCAAATTGAGATATCATTTAACCGAGCAATTCCACTACTGGAATTACACCCCAAAGAGGCCATAACTGCCACCCAAGCAGATTTATGCACACCCATGTTCATCGTGGCTTTGTTTACAATAGCAAGGAGTTGAAAACAACCTATACCCATCAACAAACGAATGGATAGAGAAGCTGTAGTATATTCACACAATGGAGTATGACGCTGCATTGAAAAACTCACACAATATTATTAAAAAATGGGTGACCCTGGAGGACATTATGCTCAGTGAAATATCTCAGTCACAAAAGGACAAATATGCATAGTGCCACTGTTGTAAAACAAAACTGACATCAAGGTTAGGAGGAGACTGAGAAAGATGGGATAAATAATATTTACTGCATTGAAACAGATGAGGGAGAAAATTATTTAAAAGGTATATGTGATTATGTATTATTGTAATGATAGGAGTCTAAAACAAAGGCTGCATAGTGGGGTGGACGTGGGGGGAAGGATTATAAAACAATGAAAGAATTATTCCTTTCCTTTTCAAAGAGGAGAGTGTACTGGGGGGGGCAGAAAGACAAGTGCAACAATGAATGAATGGAAATCCAAAGTCTCTGTAAGTTTTCATGAAAATTAATAATAATTTAAAAAACTCCACAAAACAACAACAGCCAAAAAAACTCCCTGCTTCCCAAATGATCTGTTCTTCATATAGCATGAAAAAGTATGGAGAAAGGATGAACTTCTATTAACTTTGGTTTTACTCTTATGTCCCTGATCCACTATGAATTGGTTTTTGTGAATGGTGTGAAGAGTTGACCTTGCTTATTTAAGAAAATTTTTTCTGCACATGGTTTTCTAGTACTGCCAGTGCCATTTGTTAAAGAGGCCGTAATTTCCCCACTTACCTGATTTTTGTCACTTTGCCAAAGAATACTTGACCATAGGTAGATGAGCTGATTTCTGTGTTCTTGATTCTATTCCATTAATCTATGTGTCTGTTGACGTACCAGTACCATGCGTTCTTAATTACTATGGCTGTGTACTCGGATTTGAGATCAGAGTGTGTGATGCCGCCTATCTTACTGCTTTACTTATATTAAGAGTCTTGACATTCCAGAAAAAAATGGAAATTTCATTTTGCATCTCATTGAAGAATAAAACTAGTATTAGTATTGGAATTGCATTGAACTAGTAGATTGCTTTTGGTAGCATTGTCATTTTCATGATATTGAGTCTTCCTATCCATGGGCATGATATATTCTTGATTTTTCTATGCCTCTTTTTGTCCCTTGAAGTGAGGTGTTTTGTTGTTGTGGTTTTTTTAACTTGTTTTTACATAGATCTTTTGTATTTCTAGTTAGGTTTGTTCCTAAGTATTTAATCTTGTGATTAGCTATTGGAATTAGAATTATTATTCTTAGTTCTGTCTTTGGTGCTTTTTGTTACTGTAGAGAAATCCTTCTGATTTCTTTATATTGATCCTATGCCCTGCTTATTGTTGAATTAGTAGTCTATGTCCAACAGTTTTCTTGCTAGATCTTTAGGATTTTATAAGTATGTTTTCATATAATCTGCCTATAGAAATAATTTTACCTTTTCTTTGTCAATTTGGATTCCTCATTTATTTCTCTTCATTATTTGTCTCACTGATTCCAGTACTAATTGAATAGGGGTGGTGACAGTGGGCATCCTTGTCTAATTCTTGTTCTTAGGGGGAATGTGTGTGATCTCTCTCCAAAGAGAAGGAAGTTAGGCAGTGGTTTTGCATATATACTCTTCACCATGTTGAGGAAATACCTTCTCATTCCTATTTTGCTTCATGTTTTAACCAGGAAGGGATGTTAAATTTTGTCAAAGGCCTTTTTTGAGAAACACAAAAGGTTACTTTACATATAGGCTTCACTGGACGGACTTCATAAGATTCAAATTTTCTATATCTGTGAAAAGAATCATTGGAGAAGCCCAATATCAGCAGTCAGAACCAGGGCAGTTGCTGTCTAGGGTACAGATCAGATGTCAAAATTCAAATTTAAAATGAAGAAGATAAAAACCAATCCACAAGAATCAAGTGTCTCCTACTTGATTTAAAAAAATCAGCTTAAGAATATGTTTGAAGTCTTGATTACCAATGAGCGAAGACCCGAGGAGCTAATGGATGAAATCAAGGATATAATGCAAAAGGCCATTCATTACAAAGACTGAGGAGAAAGAAATATCTCAAAATAGATGTCAGACGAAACTACGAAAATTTCATTAGAATGTTGAGAGGTCAAAACAAAGTGATGATATGCCAAAGTAAATGTTGAATAAAAGATTTTAACGGGCAACGCAAATTGAAGACAAAACAATGTATTATAACAAAATGTACAAAGCTGGAGTCAGAGAATTTAAAAAGAAAGTCCTTGACATTTTCAAGCTGAAAAAAAACTGAAAAACTAATGTAAGCCTTGAGTTGCAATAATGAAAGATATCATGGGCAAAATCCTGAAAGATCAAAGAAGCATCAAAAGAATACACAGAATTTCTGTACCAAAAATAAAGACACTCTTCAATAACAAGACGAGAGGACTATTTCACTGATTATCATGACTTTTGAATAAATTGTAATGAATATAGTCTGGCGGAAAATAGAAGATACTAAAATTATGACTGTTCATAAATGGATAGAAATCTTATAAAAATATAAGATAAAATGCATTGACATTCGACAAAGTGCCCTTTAACTTTTTCTAAGGCAGTATACACAGAGAGTTGTTGAATTGAATTGACAATGAAATAGAAGATGGAATCAGTATCACTTTAGGGAAAACATTTTGTGAGTCTTTTTAGTCTGAAAAAAAATCTATCTTTTATTGACGTTTTTAGTGTAATTACTGATATGACTGATTTATGTCTACTGTTTTACTATGTGTCTAGAATCATTATTTTTGTTTCTGTAACTTTTTTTAGTTCAATATTATTTTCTATAGTTCTATTTATATTTATTTACTCTTTATTGTTTCACTTTTTTAAGTGGTTCTCTGGGAATCGGAATATAAATCTTACTGATCATAATCTTTTTTTTATTAATCTCTATTTGCTTGTTGAATGCCACTGAAAGAGTTTATCTCAATGCAGTATCATCTGACAGAATTTGCTCAAATGATTATTTAGGCTGTAGTATTTACAGGAGCAATTGAACTATAGAAGTTCATTTCTCTCACAGAGCTACTGGTTTGCACTGCTAACCTTTGGATTAGCAAGTTATTGTTGTTGTTCATTGCCTTCGAGTCGAGGACTACTGATAGTAACCCTGTGAACCAAAGGCCTGAAGCCCTTCTATAACTATTGACATTTATCAAAGTTCTTAGAATTTCTGGAGGCATGTTACTTAGGAAGTGAATGCCACTCCTGCTTCCAAACCTGTTATAGTATGCTATTGCTTGTAACTGCCATTGAGTTGCCCGTGCTGTATAAAGACACTATGTACAGCAGCTCTGAACCTTTCCCTGTCCTAAGTGAGTCTCACTAATTCCAATACGTCAACGCCCATGACCCCAGTCACTGTATCAATCCATCTCATCCAGGGTCCCCCACTACTGCGCTGTCAGTTCACCCTTCAGAGCATGATGGCCACGTGCCCAAAATAAGTGAGATGGAGCTTCAAAATCTTAGCCTCTAAGGAGAAATTTGATTTCCCCCTCTCCAAGAAAGACCAATTTGTTTTCTCGACATCCATGGTATGCTCAAGACTCTTCTCCAGCACCACAACTCGAAGGGATCTATTTTTCTGTCATCTTTAGTTTTTGTCCACATCCCTGAAGCATATCAAGTAATTGAGAATACCATGGCCTGGATTAGGGGCACCTTTGTATTTCTTCTGACATCGTTGCTCTTCAGCATTCAGGAGAGTTCCCATGACAGCCGATTTTCCCAGCGCAATTTATCTTTTTATTTCCAGACTGCTGATATTAATAATGTTGATTGTGGATCTGAACAACCTGTAATTATTAACAACCTCAATCTCTTCTCCATCTAATATGGTTCTGCCAATTGGACTAGTGTACATGAACACTTAATTATTATGTCTTTAAGGCCTAACTTAATTCTAGAGAAAAATGTAAAAATTGTGTTTAATGTTGACTTAATTTCACCTTTTTGCTTGTGAAATAATTGTCGCATATGTAATATTTGTATACTTTATTGATAAAAATTATAGTTTAAAAGGATTGTTTCATATTTTTAAATAATAAGAGAAATAAATCTATCATATTTTAATTTTAGCTACATAATAATCTTTGCTTATGGTTTTTATTAATTTTGTATGAATTTGAGTTATGATCCCTTATATTTTTGTTCAGCAAGAAATAAATACTTACTATGTTTTTATAAGATAATTCTGCTCTCAACAATTTTATTTTACTTTTGAAATATGTGCCAAAATTGACTTTTTGTTAAATTATAAGTCAGTTGTTAATCACAGTGTGCTTCTCCTGAACGTGACAAGTCACTTTCCTCTTGTTCTTTTCAAGATGCTACGTTGCCTCGATGTCTAAAAGATTTATTAGAACACATATGGATATCAGTTCATCTTACTTAAGGTTCATTGGAGTTGTTAGGTGCTTAAGTTAATGACTTTTTTCTTAACTTGGAAAGACTTTATTGCTATTTCATAATTTTAAGTTTCTTTTTTCTTTTTATTTTCTGGCTCCTCCCCTTGGTGACTTCTCTCTTAAACAAGAAGCATATGTTTTATGTGCTTAGTCATATTGAAAATATTTCCAAGGCTGTGTATTTTTCTTTTTCAATAGTTTTGGCTTTCAAATTTGATACCATCCATTGCTTTATTTTCAAGTTCATCCGTTCTTCTGTCAGGTTACAATTGCTGTTGAGTTTATCTGGTGATTTTTGGGAGAGAGAAAAATAATCTGCTATGTTATTCATTTTCTAACTTCCCATTTTGTTCTTATTATTTCTACTTTTTCATTGACACATTCCATTTAATATGCATTGTCACATTTTTTACTTTTACATCTTAAAACATAGTTTTCTTTCACTTTTATAACATATTTATAATAGCTTTAGAAAGTCGTCTTTTAGCTCTAACATCTAGGCCTTTTTGTTGTTTGTTGTTGTTCTTATGTGCCACCAAGTCACTTGTGACTCACAGTGATCCTATGGATAAGAGCCCTAAACGCTGCTCTACCCTGTGCCAACCTTGCCATCTCAAACACACTCATTCTCAACACTCCAATCACATAATTGATCCATCTCTTCGAGGGACTTCCTGCACTGTCCCTCCACTCTCCCAAACATGATGTACCTCTCCAAGGACCAGTTCCTCCTTGAAACATGACCAAAGTATGTCAGGCGAACCTTCAGAATCCTTGACTCCAAGGAGCATTATGGCTTCACCCTCTCCAGGACAAACCCGTTGGTTCTCCTAGTAGTCCATGGTATATTCAACACTCTTCTGCAGCACCACAGCTCAAAGGCATCAATTCTCTTTCTATCATTTCTACTCATTGTCCAACACTCCGATACATAGCACATAATTGCAAAGACGATAGCCTGGATCAGGTGCACCTTAGTCTCCAGTCTGAGGTCATTGCTTTCCAGTACTCTCGGGAGGCCCCTCACAGATGACTTTCCAAGTGCAATTCATCTATTGATTTCCTCGCTGCTGTTACCAAGAATGTTGACTGTGGAACCAAGTAAACTAAAACTCTTAACTATCTCAATCTCTTCACCATTCATACTGATGCTGCCAATTGGCACAGTGGTGAGAACCTTTGTTTTCTTTATGTTGAGCTTCAATCCGTATTGAAGGCTGCAGTCCCTAACAATCTGCAGCAAGTGCTTCAGGTCCTCCTCAGTTTCAGCAAGCAGGATTGTCCTCTGCATAACACAGATTGTTGATGGCTTTTCCACAAATCCTGATGCCACATTCCTCCTCGTACAGCTCAGAGTCTCGGATAATCTGTTCTGCATACAGATTGAAAAGGTATGGAGACAAAATACATCCCTGTTGGACCCCCTTCTTGATTTTAAACCATGTAGTATCCCCTTGTTCTGTTCTGAAGACTGACTCTTGGTCCAAGTATTAAGTTTTGAATAAGCACAATCAAATGTTCTGGGATTTCCATTCTTCTCAGAGTCAGCCATAGGTTGTTATGATCCACACGGTCAAAAGCCTTTGCATAGTCAATGAAGCACAGATAGACATTTTTTTTTTGGTATTCTCTGCTTTCTGCCAAGATCCATCTAACATTAGCTCTAGTATCCCTAGTACCACAACCTCTTCTAAAGCCAGCCTGCACATCTGGCAGTTCTCTGTTGACATATTGCTCCAATTGTTTTCGGATAATTTTCAGCAGAATATAGGCCTTTTTAGAGATCTTTTTAAACTACGTATTTTCTCCTTTTATGCGACACATTTTCTTGTTCACTTGTAATTCTTGTATTTTTGTAATGTAAACGTAACACTTTTAAAATATATTTTAGTAAGTATAGATTCTGGTTTTACTTCTTACAGCAGTGGCTCTTATTGTTTCTCTTTTT
>NW_006399819.1:5129506-5139769 GCF_000299155.1 Elephantulus edwardii
CTCTTTTGTTAGCTAGAATCTTATTTCACATTCAGCTAGTTATTGTTTTGTGATATCCAGTCATCTGCGACTCATAATGGCCTTATGTACAAAAGATCTGAACTCTGCCCTACTTTTGTCTTCTTCATCGTTTCTTACACAGTTGTCAGCTATGAATAGATAACTAACTAGGACCCTTTTCGGTGACTCCTGAGCATATGATATGTCTTTATGCATGTGTAAGTTCTTTTGTATCAAAAGAACATGTGAAATAGTATCATATTCAACATGTTTATCTTATTTTCTGCATAATATTTAAATTTTTGGCTAGTGTGCTAGTTTGTTGCTGGCCAAAGCCTATATTCAATGTTAGGCTAATATAATACTAGATTCTTTTAAGTATTAGCCACTTAGCTTGATATTTTTTCAATAGTACCTATAAGAATATAATTTTCTCCAAATCAAGTAAAGTCTTCTGCCATCAGTGGTTCTTGTTTTTGTAGGTAGTTCCATTCTGGATGAACTACAAATTGGAGGAGCTGCACATGTATGAGATGGGAACAAACTTAGGACAAAACACTAAAGAAATCCCATTGTTGTTACCTAGGTTACAGTAGTTTTCATATACTAAAACTTCAAATTCTTATATGTGCTTGGTCAAATAACTGATGAACAGTAGTTTAATTCATATCACTACTTTTATGTAGAGATAATGTGTTGATAATATAACTCCATTATTGTAGAAGTTCTCCCTCTGACTTGCCCTTTTTTAACTCAGAAAAAAACAAAACGAAACAAAAACAAAAAAGTAGACACTTCCTTAAGACTTTAATTATTTTCGTTAGGTGTTATTGGGTTGATTAGGACCCATAGGCTTCAGTTGTTTTTATTGAGTACCATAGAGTCAGCATCAACCCATAGCTGACCCTCTGGCTGTTTTTCAGAGGCAGTGAATCACATGGATCAAATTGTTCATCCTCCCATGGAGCAGCCAATGGCTTCAAACCACATTCCTTTGGATTGCAGAGTAACGTCTTGCCACAAGGCTACTAGAGTTCCAGACTTGTAATGGTATATTATTGGAAAACAAAACATAATAAAAGAAGACATTGTCATGTTCTACTGAAAGGGAAAATGGGGAGTGGGGTGAGTAAAGAGAACACAAATTAGGTTTAGTAACTCTAATGGCCTTTGGAAGCGGGTGTGGCATCCACTTCTGAAATAGTTTGCATCCTGAAAGTCTATGAATGTGGAGAAACAATGACATTTATACAAGTGTTTAGGTCTTTCATTCATAGCGTATCTATGAGTAGTCTATGACTCGATGTCACGTAACAACAACAATAACAACTCTAGTGGCTTAGTGGCAAGAAGCTGTGCTACAGTCCTGAAGGCACATGGTTTGAGACACCAGCTGCTCAGAGGGAAAATTACAGGTAGTCTCCTCCCATGCTATTAACTGCCTCTGAAACATCCCTGAGGGTCAGCTATGGGTTGATTCCAATCTAAAGGTGACCCAACAGAGTGTGGAAATTATCGAACAATATCATAAATATCACATGCAAGCAAGATGCTGCTGAAAATTATCCAAAAACATTTGGAACAATATGTCAACAGAAAACTGTCAGTTGTGCAGGCTGAATTTAGAAGACGTTGTGGTATTAGGGATATTATAGCTAATGTTAGATGGATCTTGGCAGAAAGCAGAGAATACAAGAAGAATGTCTATCTGTGCATCATTGACTATGCAAAGGCTTTTGCTGTGTGGATCACAACAAGCTATGGCTGACTTTGAGAAGAATGGGAATCCTAGAATATTTGATTGTGTTTATGTGAAACCTATACTTGGACAAAGAGGCAGTCATGAGAACAGAGCAAGGAGACACTGCATGGTTTAAAATCAATAAGGGAGTCCATCAGAGATGTATTTGTCTCCATACCATTTCAATCTGTATGCATAACAGATCATCCGAGGACTCTGGGCTGTACAAGGAGGAATGTGGCATCAGGATTGTTGGAAGAGTCATTAACAACCTATGTTATGCAGATGACACAACCCTCCTCACTGAAACTGGAGAGGACCTGAAGCGCTTGCTGCAGAAGGTCAGGGACTGCAGCCTTCAGTATGGATTGAAGCTCAACACAAAGAAAACAAAGATTCTCACCACTGTGCCAACCGGCAGCATCAGTATGGACGGTGAAGAGATTGAGATAGTTAAGAGTTTTAGTTTACTTGGTTCCACAGTCAACACTCTTGGTAACAGCAGCCAGGAAATCAGGAGACAAATTGCATTAGGAAAGTCATCTGAGAGGGACCTATCAAGAGTACTGAAGAGTAATGACATCAGGCTGGAGACAAAGGTGCTCCGATCCAGGCTATAGTCTTTGCAATTGCATGCTATGTATTGGTGAGTTGTGTCATCTGCATAACACAGATTTTTAACAGATCTTCCACCAATCTAACGCCACACTTCTTCTCATGGAGCCAAGCCTCCCGGATAATCTGCTCTGCATACAGGTTGAAAAGGTATGGAGACAGGACACATCTCTGAAGTACACCCTTCCCAATTTTGAACCATGCAGTGTTTCCTTGCTCCGTTCTGATGACTGCCTCTTGGTCCAAGTATAGGTTTCGCATTAGTACGATGAAATGTTCTGGGATTCCCATTCTTCTCAGAGTCAGCCACAGTTTGTTATGATCCACACAGTCAAACACCTTTGCATAATCAATGAAACACAGATAGACATTCTTCTGGTATTCCCTGCTTTCAGCTAAGATCCATCTAACATCAGCTACAATATCCCTAGTACCACGACCCCTTCTAAACACAGCCTGGACTTCTGGCTGTTCTCTGCTGATGTGCTGTTCCAGTCGTTTTTAGATAATTTTCGGTAGAATCTTATTTGCATGTGAAATCAATGATATTGTTCTATTGTTTCCACACTCAGTTGGGTCACCCTTCTTTGGAATGGGAACACGTATAGATCTCTTCCAGTCTGTTGTCCAAGTGGTTGTTCTCCGGATTTCTTGGCACATCTTGGTGAGCACATCCAAGGCAGCATCTGTTAGCTGAAATACTTCAATTGGTATACCATCTATTCCTGGGACCTTATTTTTTGCCATTTCCTTCAAAGCAGCTTAAACTTCTTCCTTCATCATCATAGGCTCTTGCTCATATGTCATCATATGCAGATGACACAATCCTGCTTGCTGAACCTGAGGAGGACCTCATGCACTTGCTGCAAAGGGTCAAGGACTGCAACCTTCAGTACAGACTTAGGCTAAGTGTCAAGAAGACAAATATTCTCACCACTGGACCTATTGGTAGCATCAGGATGGATGGAGAAGAGATTGAGATTGTTCACAGCTTCAGTTTGCTCAGCTCCACAGTCAACACTCTTTGCACCAGCAGTCAGGAAATAAAAGAAACGTATTGTGATGGGAAAGTCTGCTGTTAGGGACCTCTCTAAAGTACTCAAGAGCACAGGAGAATTGATACAGTAACTGAGGCAATGGGGGTTGGTGTGTCAGATTTAGTGAGACTGGCTCAGGACAGGGAAGAGTTCAGAGCTGCTGTACATAGAGTCACTATGTATAGCAGGCGACTCAATCAGTAACATTCTATGACAGGTTTGGAAGCAGGAGTGGCAACCGCTTCTTAAACAACTTGCTTCCAGAAAGCTATGAACTTTGATAAATGTCAATAATTATAGAGGGGCATTAGGCCTTTTGTTCATGGGTTGCTATGAGTTGTGCTCAGATAGAAGGCAATCAACAACAACAACAACATAAGTGATATGTAGAATTGGTCAACTTACTTAACCTTCATATCTTGCAGTTCATTCATGTTATAAATGTGGATAATTATTTCTATTTCTTTTGGAGTTGTGTTGAGTGTTACATACTCATAAAGGTCTTTTCCCAATATCTGACTTATAACTTATTTTTAACTTTAGCTTCTTGTGCACAGAGTGCACAGAGGGGACTTTCAAGCCACCTCAATTGAGCTTAACTTGGAAATCCTCCTTTTATACAACTGAATAATTCTTCCCAATTTTGTTAAAATTAAAGGAAGAAAATTTTAATTCTATGTCACCCATAGAGTACTCTAAGGATTTGGAGTAATAGCTAGTTTTTATATATGTCCTGTAAAGTAGGCAAGATATCAAATAATGATTTTTTTTTAAATTCTTCGTCTTCTGCAGTTGAGTCATGGAAATAAATGACATGTCTTGGAAATGAGTTTTAAAGAGATATCACTAGATTAATTAGTATTTTAGGAATGAGATATAAAGGAAGAGTAGAAAGTGAACTGATAGAAAACGTTATTTTTCAAAATAAGCCCATATTGGCAGCTATAATTATTAAATGTTTGTATATATTCAAAGGAGCCCTGGTAGTGGAGTCATTAATATTTTAGCTGATAATTAGTTAGCACCAACTGCTCCATGGAAGAAAGATGTAGTATTTTGCTTCTTTAGAGATCTATAGCTTGGAAGCTCCATAGAACTGTTTACAAGGTTTCTATGAATTAGAATCAAATTGATAATAATTTTTAATAGTTATTCTTCAATATGGTATCATCTACAAATTGTACATCTGGTATTAAAAAAATGGTAGTTCACTTATTGATGACTGGAAGGAAAATAAAAATAAAGTATTAGACAAATGAATACAGAGTAGCATAGGAATATGAAAATGAATAAATATATAGATATATATGCCATAATACCATTTCATTTTCAAGCAGCCAAAAGTAATTAAGAAAATTAGTTTTCAATTCAAAGAAACTCTTTGCTGTCAAATCAGGATTAACTTGTTGCTGAGCCTCCAGCAGCTCATCTTTCTCCTGTGAAATATTTTGTGGCCTCAAACTACTGAAGAAGTTATCAGCACAAACTTTGGGATAGCAGCACAATTTCCTGCAGTAAGCTGTAATTTAGAAATATGGCAAGAACTATTAACATTTTCATATTCATAACAAAAAACAGCTCTTTGTTTCATGTTTAAATGTAGCTGTTGCAGAAGTTGCTTTCTTTCCTTTCTTGGTTCATCACAAAATTTCTGTTTTCTTATGATAATGCTCTTGACTATGTTATGTCATTGTACATGATAGATAGATTTAATTCATTTTGTTATGGATATTTCTTTGTAAGTGCTTATAATTTTAAAGCATATTTACAATGATCATTAATTCATCAATGAGATTATCTTTGACATGGTTAACAATTTAATCTTGTTTGCATCCACAATCAACACTCTTGGTATCAGCAGTCAGGAAATCGAAAGATGAATTGCATTGGGAAAGTCAGCTGTCAGAGACCTCACCAGAATGCTGAAGAGCAACGACGTAAGTCTAGAGACTAAGGTGTGCATGGTCCAGACCATGGTCTTCACTGTTACTACGCATCAGAGAGCAGGACAATGATTAAGGATGACAGAAAAAAAACCTATGCCTTTGAGTTTGATGCTGCAGAAGAGTATGAAACACACCGTGGACAAGAAAGAAAATTAGTAGGTCCATCCTGGAAAAGGTGAAACCAGTTTGATCCTTGGAGGCAAGGATTTTGGAAAGAAATAATGTCTGAGTATGTCATTGTTGGTACAGCTTGCATAAATAAGTTTATTCTTTTAATGGGGGAAGAATTAAATGAAACAAATGAGTTGTATTTTCCATTGGCATAACAATGATAGAGTTTTTATAACTGTCTCTGAAATGTAGGTCACAGTTCTCACTTTGAATCTCTTTACTTTCCCAATCTCATTTTTGCATGTTACTGATCACATTGTCTTGCTACCTTGCTACCTTGTAATAGCTGCACCATGACTTCTCTGTTTCTTGTTTACTTGAAATTGAGATTAGAAATATTACCTAATAAATTCCCAAACTCTGCATCCGCATTGTTGTTGTTTGCTGTTGTTATGTGCCATCGAGTCGTTTGCGACCCTATGTACAAAACCCCAAAATACCGTTATATCCTGTGCCAACCTAGTTGTCTCAAACACTTTCATTCCCATCACTCCACTCACAGAATCAATCCATCTCATCGAGGGTCTTCCTCTCCTGCACTGTCCCTCCACTCTCCCAAACATGATGTCCCTCTCCAAGGACCAAGCCCTCCTTGCAACATGCCCAAAGTATGTCAGATGAAGCTTCAGAATCCTTGACTCCAGGGAATATTTAGGCTTCACCCTCTCCAGGACAAACCTGTTTGTTCTCCTAGCAGTTCATGGTATATTCAACACTCTTCTCCAGCACCACAATTCAAAGGCATCAATTCTCTTTCTATCATTCATATTCAGTGTCCAACTCTACAATGCATAGCACGTAATTGCAAAGACTATAGCCTGGATCAGGCAAACCTTAGTCTCCAGCCCGATGTCATTGCACTTCAGTGCTCTTGTGAGGTCCCTCACAGCTGACTTTCCCAATGCAATTGGTCTCCTGATTTCCTGGTTGCTGTTACCAAGAGTGTTGACTGTGGAACCAAGTAAACGAAAACTCTGGATGTGCTCACGAAATTGTGCCAGGAAATCTAGAGGACAGCCAGCTGGCCAACTGACTGGAAGAGATCAATATTTGTTCCCATTCTGAAGAAAAGTGATCCAACATGGTGTGGAAATTTTTGAACAACATCATTGATATAACATGCAAGCGAGATTCTGCTGAAAATTATCCAAAAACACTTGGAACAATACGTCAACAGAGAACTGCCAGATATGCAGGCTGGATTTAGACGAGGTCGTGGTACTAGGGACATTATAGCTAATGTAAGATGGATCTTGGTGGAAAGCAGAGAATACCAGAAGAATGTCTACCTGTGCTTCATTGACTAGGCAAAGGCTTTTGACTGTGTGGATCACAATGAGCTGTGGCTGACTCTGAGAAGAATGGGAATCCCAGAACATTTGATTGTGCTAATGTGAAACCTATACTTGGACCAAGAGGCAGTCGTCAGAACAGAGTAGGGAGACATTGGATGGTTCAAAATCAAGAAACGGGTCTGTTAGGGAGTACTTTATCTCCATACCTTTTCAATCTGTATACAGAACAGATCATACGAGACGCTGGGCTGTACGAGGAGGAACGTGGCATCAGGATTGGTGGAAGAATCATCAAAAACCTGCGTTATACAAATGCCACAACCCTGCTTACTGAAATTGAGGCGGACCTGAAGTGCTTGCTGCAGAAAGTCAAGGACTGCAGTCTTCAAATGGATTGAAGCTCAATATCAAGAATACACAGATTCTCACCACTGGGCCAATTGGTAGCATCAGCTTTATGTGATCACAAAATGATTTAGGAAAGTGTAGTCAGAACAAATGAGAGGTAAAAATGTACAGACCTTTCAGGAAACTCCATATCAGAGATCTGGCCCTGTGTAAAACACATATATAAACCGTGTCATGCTGCTGCAATTTCACTGTTGAGATGTGGCAGTGGTTTAACTTTACCATATATAAGTTGTGTAGAAATGGAGAAAGCCTTATTTACTCTTGTTGATTGTCTTCAAGTAGAGCATAAATCATAGCAAACTATGAACAAAAGGCCTGAAAACCCTCCACAACTGTCAGCATTTATAAAAATACATAGATTTCCCAGAGGCATGTTATTTCGGTGACCATAAAACTGGGCACATAGAAGTTATAATGAATGAAACAAAGAGATGGTAACTAATGGAAAAGTAAGAATGGAAATGCCAAAATAGGTGAGGGAGAAGAGCACTTTTCTAGAAAAAAAAGCCAAACAGTATTATTGTTCCAGCATCCGACAGCACTTGAGACTAAAATCTCAGTCTAAAGTACCTTGAAATGCAATGAATTCCAGTTTAAGATTGTTGCTGTTGTTGTTGAGTACTACCCAGTCAGAACCAGCCCATAGACCCTCCTGCAGGTCTTCAGATAGTTAATCACAAGGGAGGAGAATGGCCATACCTTTCTCCAGAGGAGCAGCTGGTAACATTAGAATTTTGGGATTGCCTTGCAGCTTCTTACCACTAGGCCACCAAGGAATATATTCATATAAAGAAACCAAATTTGATAATTCATTTGCATATGTTGCCTCCCTGTATTTCTGTGTATTATTTTATTATTTGAATTAAAAGATGGATAAAACTTTGATTTGTATTCCCTGAATATATAGATTTCATATCTCACAGAACTATACTACATTATAGATCCATAACTCAGAAACCAAACTCACTTGTGTCAAGTCAATTCCAAATCATAGCCCCCCTTCATTAGTTTTCCAAGACTGTAAATCTTTATAGGAGCAGACTGCTCATATTTCTCCTAAAGATCAGCTAATCAGTTTTTATGACAAAGTGAAAAATGGTGTCTATCTATCTACATACGAGCTAGCTAACTTTCTAGATAGGTCTATCTATCATGACATAATGCAGACAAGATCTGCTGGAAGTTGGAATCAACACCATTTATTGGGTGACTGTAACTGATGACTTAATGGTAAGGACTTGTGCTACCGACTCAAAAAGTTCCTTCGTTCAAATTCATCAACTGCTCTGCAGGAAAAAATAGGAAATCTCTTCCTGTGACACTGCTTCTGAAAACCCATTGCAGGATCGGGTATGATTTGAATTTGAATTTACAACATTAACAACAATAAGAAAACATGACAGATATGTTAAAAAGAGATATGAGATGTTAAATTAGAAAATACTATTTCTGGGAAGCCAATACTAAATAGTTTTAATAAACAGAATGCTATTTCAGGATGTGGGGGAGGCAAAGTTCAAGCTGGAGTTCACTCTGAGGCACTAAGGCCATCCTTAAGGGTTTACTAGATTCTTGCATTGTACTTGCTGACTTCTCCCTCCTGAGTCAAGGGAAGGTTTTCAGTAGAAAGAGCGTGCCTTCATTTGCATTGAATTCTCTTCCTGATTTGCTTCTTGATAATTTTCAATTAAGATACAGGGAAGCTGGAATTGGGGCTCTTCAGTCAGAACTGCTGGCCCCCAGTCTTTCTGTTCTCTGTCTATCTCATTCTTGGTTTGGTTGTCTGTTTAATTATCAATAATTATTAATTAACAATAAATAATTCTAAAAATATATAGTTGTTCTCATAAGGAATCTACACCTAGACCAGGAAGCTAATGAATGAAAAGCGCAAGGGAGCACCTCGTGATTTAAGATCAGGATGAGTGTGCCTCAGGGTGGTATCCTTTCTCTAACCTATTTAATCTGTGTGCTGAGCAAATAATTCATGAATCCAGAATATATGAAAAGAAATGTGGCAGCAGCAATAACATGCATAATGTTGATGGTATAACTTTGCTTGGTGTAAGTGAGGAAGATATAAAACAGTAGAAGATCAAGGACTACAGTCTTTAGAATGGATTATATCTCAACATCAAGAAGACTAAGATATTCACCACAGATCCAACAGTCATCATTATGATATATGGACAAAAGATTGAAGCTGTCAATTGTTTCATCTTGCTTGGATCACTAATCAATACCCTTGGTACAAGCAGTTAGGAAAATAGGAGATGTATGTATTAGGTAAGTCAACTGTCAGGGACCTCTCCAAAGTATTGGAGAGCAGTGATGTCAATTTGAAGACTAAGTTGTGCCTGATTCAATCATGAACTACATATCAGAAAACTAGGCAATGAATAAGGATGACAGAAGAAGAATAGATAGTTTTGAGTTGTGCTCGAGAAGAGTACTGAATTGCCAAAAGAGTACATGGATTGCCAAGAGAAAAAACATATACATCCTAGAAAGGGTGCAGCCAGAAATTTCACTGGAAACAAGAATGACAAATCTTTATCTTTCATATTTGGACATATAGCTAGACGAGGCTATTCCTTGGGAAAGGACATCGTGCTTGGAAAGATAGTCAGCAAAGGACAGAAAGAATTCAAAAAGATGGATTGACACTGACTTCAACCATAGACTCTAGTGTCTCAGAAAATATGAGCATAGCATAGGATAGGGCAAGTTTCAGGTTAGCTGTTCATAGGGTTGCTATGAGTCATACAGGATTTGACGGCCTCTAAAATATTAGAGGAATTCAAGTACAAATATGAAAGTAAAGATAAGATGCAAAGGAAGTATATAAGCAATCATGAAAGATAATACAGGCATTTTATATACTTATTTTTGATGAAAATTAAATCTCTAATATTTTTTCTGTGAATAATCTGTTTCTTTTTCTTTTTACTTTTATTTTTACTTAGTAAGCAAAGGCATTTAAAATTATCTTTCACTGACTTAGAAAAGCCTGTGATAAGAAGCTGTGATAAATGGACAAATTTACT
>NW_006399819.1:5140405-5141719 GCF_000299155.1 Elephantulus edwardii
TGCCATACTGCCTTCCATAACGGTTGCACCATTTTACAGTTCCACAAACAGGAAATAAGGGTTCCAGTTTCTCCACAACCTCACCAGCATTCGTTGTTTGCTGTTCTGTTAAATTTTGCTATTCTTACGGGGGTGAGATGATATCTCATAGTTGTTTTGATTTGCATCTCTCCTAGAGCTAGGGATTTTGAAATTTCCTTCATGTGTTTGTTTGCCATCTGAATGTAGTCTTTGGTGAACCTGTTATCTTTTTCATGCTTTCATAGTTATTAATATTAAACTATTATTGTTAGATGCCATTAAGTTAATGGTTACTCATAACGTCCCTATGAACAAGAAGCCTGAATCCTATTCTATCCTGTGCCATCCTCATTATCTCCAATGCATTTGATCTCATTGCTGCTGTTACCATGCCAATCCATCTGATTTGGAATCTATCTCCCTTTCCCTGACCCTCCATCTTTCCAAGGACTAGCTTCACCTAGCCATCTCCAAACTATGAGAGGGAAGCTTCACTGTTCTTTCTTTCAAAGAGCATTCTGGTTTTACCTTCTGCAAGGTATATCTGTTTGTTCTTTTGGCAATCGATGGGCTATCTGACACTAAACTAGAAGTCATAAAACTCCTTACTCTATTATTACTCTACAGGAACATGGATGACCTAATGGTAGCAAGCTGTGCTGCAATTCCAAAGGCAAACATTTTGACCAGCAGCTCCACAGAAAAGGATGGGCAGTCTCCTCTCAGTGATTTACTGCCTCTGAAAACCCCCTAAAGGGTCAGTTATAGTTCAGTTCTGACTCAGTGGCACACAACAACAACAAAATCTAAAAAGAAATCCTTAGACCATTAAAAAAAAAGAAAGAAATCTCTGGACTATTTTAGATAGAGCCATTACTATTTCTGAGCCTTTGTGAGTTTCAGGATT
The DNA here is from genome assembly GCF_000299155.1 of Elephantulus edwardii. Lineage (NCBI taxonomy): Eukaryota > Metazoa > Chordata > Mammalia > Macroscelidea > Macroscelididae > Elephantulus > Elephantulus edwardii. The sequence goes on from NW_006399819.1 coordinate 5,141,334, forward strand.
AAGGAAATAACAAAAAGAGAAAAGAGAAATCTAAAATAAAGCTTTATATAAATATATCAGGGATAACTTGAGCTTCTATTTCTTTTTCTCTTAAAAATGGTTAGTTTACAAATGGACATTTTATTAAATGAATTATTTCTGGCTCACCACACACAGCATCATGTTTGGGTATGGTAGTTAGACAGAGAGATAAATGTTCATAGATGGGTCAAGTTGTTGTTGTTATTGTTATGTGTCATAAAGTAATTTCTTACTAGCCTTATCTTACTATAATTACAAATTTTCTTGTCTTTCAACAGCCATTTTGTCAATCTACCCCAATGTATTCATAGCAAATACCTTTTTTAAGAGGCATAAACGCAGGTTATATACCTGGATTTCACCTG
>NW_006399819.1:5143829-5145128 GCF_000299155.1 Elephantulus edwardii
TGGGATAATTGGGATGGGAGTGTCAGAGACAGTGCGATTGGCACAGGACAGAGCGGAGTTTAGGGCTGTTGTACATAGGGTCGCTATGAGTCGCAGGTGACTCGACGGCACATAACAACAACAACAACAACAAACCCCAATGTATCTCTACCAAATACAATGTCATTGTCCAGATACTGATCCCTACTGATAAGAAAGATTTACAAAGAATGTTTGGTAGACTTTAGACTTCTACTCACTACTAAGTTCTGGCTACATTTATTCCAAGACAAATTTTTCTGTTCTGGAACTTAATGGTATATTCAACATTCTTTCCCAATACCATAATCAGAAGGCACAAAATATTCTTTAGTAATCCAACCAGAGGGAACTCTGGTGGCCAAGTGGTAGGAAGGTGCACTGAAGACCTAAATGCATATGATTTCAATCCACCAGTTGCTTCATGAAAGAAAGATATTCAGTCTCCTCTTGTAAAATTAACTGCCTCTTAACACTTTCTGAAGGGTCAACTATGGGTCAGTTTCAACTCAATGGTACACCACAATAACAACATCCATTGTTAAACTTTTGCATGAAATGAGGCTATTGAAAACATCATGACTTTGGTCAGATGCGCCTTATTCCTCAAGATTACCTCTTTGTGTTTGAACATTTCTTTGCAGTAGATTTCCTCAAAATAATAACTGAATCATTTGTTTTCTTGTCAGCTCCTTCCCTTGGTCTTTATTATGGAATAAAGTAAAAAGAAATAATTAACAGCATTAATGTTTGCTTATTAACTGGTGCTTATTCGTGCAGTTATAAAAACTTTGTTTTCTTTAAGTGTAATCCATATCAAGGTTGTAGTCTTTGATCATCAGACATAAGTCATCAAGAGTATCTATTTGAGTCATGACATCCATGGCAAATAAAGGGGACACATGAAGAGGAAGGACATGCCAGTGATACAAGCAAGATAAGCCCTTGTGTGTCCCTGTTGTTGTTCAGTATTGGACAGTGATTGCAGATCCAAGTGAAATTAAATAACAACCTTTTTTTCCTCTTGGGAACAAACAAGTACATTAAGGATAAGAACAACGAAGTTTGCATGTTTGGAGGGTAAAACTTAGGAAAACAAAGTTTTTGTTGTTGTTATGTGCCCTCGAGTCACCTGCGACTCATAGTGACCCTATGTACAACAGCCCTAAACTCTGCTCTATCCTGTGCCAATCACACTGTCTCAGAGACTCCCATCCCAATTATCCCAGTCACTGAATCAATCCACCTCATAGAGGGCCTTCCTCTCCTGCGCCGTCCCTC
>NW_006399819.1:5151278-5159433 GCF_000299155.1 Elephantulus edwardii
GTATAAGGTGAGGAATTTTACATAGCATAGAAATGATAGTAGACGGTTTTATTAGGAAGCTGAATATGCATACAAGGAGGGGTGTCTTGTTTTTGTTAAATAAAACCTTGAATAAGTATAATGATCTCTGAATTTTTACCAGTAGATGGCTGAGATTAGGGGTCAAACAGAGGTCGATAAAAGGACACCAGGAACCTGATGTGGAAAGTTCACAGATGAACTAAATCATGAAGAAGAAAGGATAGCTATGAGGGATATGCAAAGGAATACCAAGCAAGTGATGACTGCTTCTCAAGCCTTTCCAAATATATCAGCTAAAAGATATGGTCAGAACGTCTGAGAATTCTGTCTCTAAAAGTCTGATTTTGCAAAGAAAACTTGGTAATTAGTTGAAATACATTGTCTAAAAACCACCCACAAGTACTCTGACATTTATTATATATAAGAGAATACCCAACCCTGATCTGAACCAAAATGAAGGTGAAACAAAAGCTATTTACAATCATTTCAGTCACATTTCTCCAAACATCAGATTACTTAATAATGTTGCCAAGTCCAATAAATAATCCCTTGAGTAATGGTTTATTGCATTTTACTATCTCAGTTCCTGACTTTTTATACACGTGTATATATCACTATGAAAAAAATAAGTGCATTTAATTCCTTAAAGTGGCTTTAATTTACTGTACTTTCTGTGTTAGAGATACTTATTTTATTTTTTTTAATTATCCCCTATAATGTATAATGGGTAAGAAAATAGTTTCATTGAGTATCTTGACATGAATGCAGGTCTAAGAAATGGGTAACAGAAATTCTTTTAAAAATGGTTAAAACTCAATGATTAGAGTAAAGAAAGTGTTATACCCTTTAAAAGGAGAAAAAAAGAGACCGGATATAGGATAGCTTTTATTGTGACTGACTCAATAATTCAATACCTTCATTATCCATAGCCACCTTTTTCTTAAGCTATGTTCTTCTATCTACTAGTAGGTTTCCAGGTATTAATAGATGCTTTTTGTCTATTGCTGTATAAGAATTTTGCTATGATCATAACAGTTTAAAATAGCATACATTTATTATCTCATAGATTCCCTAGTTGAAGGATTTGGACATATCAAGACTACATCTTTTGCAAAATGACAATGAGGATGTCATTTAGGGTCGAGGTTTATTTCAAGATTCTACTACAGAAGACAGGACCAGCTTTCAAGAATACATGGCTCTTGTCAGAATTCCATTCTTTTGTCTCCTAAATGGAAAGCCTTGGTTTTTATTATTATTTTTTTTTTTCTGACTGCCAGAGGCTGTTCTTCAAATCTTTGGATTTCTCCAAAATGATTACTCCTGTATCACAATCAGCAGAAAGAAATACCCTTACAACCTTATGTAAAGCAACCATAAAGGTGATATTCCATTTGTTTATTGTTCAGTGTATTGGAATTGATTCTAATTCATAGTGATCCTAGGACAACAGATCAAATCCTTGCCCTATCCTGCACCATCCTTGTTTTCATCATACTTGAACTCGTTTTTAGAGTCAATTTATCTCATTGGGAGTTGTCCTTTCTTTAGGGGACCTTCTTACCCTTTTGACCTTTCCTAGCATGATGTCCTTTTCCAAGAACTGGCCCCTCCAGACAACATGTCCAAAATGTGAGATAAAAGTTCACCACGCTTGCCTCTAAGGAACATCTAAGTGTCATTTGTTCGAAGAATGATTCACGTTTTATTTTGACAGTCCATGGTTTATCTCTGTATAATTTACTGCTTAGAAGTGGATTATAGGTACTAACCAAATGTAAGGGGAGGAATGGTACATGCATGTGACTAGGTGGGCGTTATAGGGTCAGTTTAGTCTCTGCCCTCCAAGATTTTCCCTTAAAGAGTCACAAGAAATAAACTCAACTTATTACTGCTAAGTCAGAACAAATCAATAACAGGTCTTCCATTGGATTTGTGAGGTGGTAAATTACACAGGATGAGATTACTAATATTTTTCCTTTGGAGCTGCTGAAGGGAGGCACCTTTTATATTAGCAGCACAACTTCCTACGGATTAAAAATATCAGACCTCCTAAGAACACTGGCTGGCAATATTCTATTAAGCTATTAAGGAAACGTTACTATTTATTTCAGCATGAAAAGTCTTTCATCATCAATTTTCACCTTGCCTTTTTAGGGTGATATATTTCTGTGCTTCTTATAAACTCATAACTAAGTACATTGTTAAACTCATTGTGTTCTAGATATGCTTGGCTTAGATATTTCACTTGAAAACTTACTAATTTACCTTTCTAAATTTTGTATACTCTTCAAATTTTACTATTTCTATAAATATGTTCTTTAAAATTTAGTTAGATTTATATGTCCATTCATTCATTAAACAAATACTAGTTGGCCCAGCATTGAACAAATGGATATGCTGCTTATTCTCTTGAAATTTACAATCTAAGGAGGAGGTGATCATATAAAAATATAGAAACAGTTCTATAAGAGCAAATAAAAATATGTACTAGATAGGAAAATAATTGTCATTGAAATATTAATTTCATTTGTGATAATCAGAATATACCCAAAGAAAATTACTCTGAGGCCTCAAAGATGATGGAAAAATAAGCCTATCCAGAGATAGTAGTCAAAGTCCTTTAGTTGGAAAATACCTTAGCATTCTAGAAAATGGAGTAATGCTGATACGGCTATAATATAACTAGCACACAGAAGAGAATCAGAACTAGAAAGTCCAACAACTGACATTGAGTTTATTGCAATGTATAGCAATTTTATAGGACAGAGTTACATAGGAAGCTCTGATGGTTTAGTGGTAAGGAATCGTACCACCAACCCAAAGGCAAGTAGTTCTAATCCACTATCTGATCCATGGAGAAAGATGAGCAGTCTACTTTGGTGGTGTGATCTTCTGCCTCTGAAAAACATCAGGTCTATCAGCTATGGTTAGGTTCCAACTTGACTACACACAACAACACTAAAACAAGATTGACTTCCTTTGATGATCTCAGGCTATAAATCTTTACAAAAGCCAATTGCTGCAACTTTTTCCTGTGGAGTAACTGGTGGATTCAAAGCACCAACCTTTCAAACTGGTTGAAAAGCCAACAACTTAATCTTCGGTGCTACCAGAGTTCAAAATTTTTGTTGATGTGTACTGTAGAGTCAGATCAAGAGAAATTATTGGTGATCTCAGATGGATCTAGGTTGAAGGTGGAATACAGAAAGATTTTTTACTTGTATTATATTGATTAATCAAATTAATTTGGCCATTTGAATCATAACATATCATGGCTAACATTGATAAAATTATGAATCAAAAATATTTAATTGTGCTCATATGAAACCTATACATAAACCAAGGGGCTGTTTTCTGACAAAATAATGTTGACACAGCATAGTTTAAATAAGAAAGTATATTCATCAGCTTTGCATCCTTTCTCCATGAGTATTTAATCTGTATGTTGAGCAAATAATTCAACAAGCTAAACAACATGAAGAAGAATGTGACATCAGGATTAGAAAAGATTTATCAGCAACTATGTAAGGCAGATGTCACCTACTTGTTTGCAGAAAGTGAACAAAACTTAAAGCACTTATTGTAGAAGATTAAAGACTTCAGTCTTCAATATAGGATATATATCAACATCAAGAAAATAAAAATCTCCTTCACCACTGAACCAGTAGAAAAAAATCTTGATATATTGAGAAAAGATTGAAGTTGTAAAAAATTTCATTTTACTTCAATTCCCTACCAACACTCGCTGTAACAACAGTAAAGAAATTACACACACACACACATGCACGCACACACACACACACACACACACACACACACACACACGTTACTTAAGGAAAAATCTACTGTCAGAGACCTCTCCAAAATCCTAAAGAGTGAAAATAGCAGTTTGACTATTAAAGTGCACTTGTTCCAAGCTATGGTATTTTCAATTGTTTGCTATGTATCTAAAAGTTGGACAATGACTAAGGATGATAGAAGAACAAATGTTTTTTGTATTGTGATGTTGGTAATGAGTATTGAACAACTTATGGACTACCAAAAGAACAAGCAAATCTGTCTTGAAGCAAGTGCAACTAGAGCGCTCCTTAGAGGCAAGAAGAGTGAAACTTCATATTACTCCCTTAACTTCTATTTTTGGAAGAAACTAGCCCTACGAAAAAAAAAAGATTATGCTGGGAAGATAGAGGGTCAATGAAGAGATGAAGACCCTCAACAAGATGGATTCATAAAGTGAATATAAGAATGGGCTTGAGAATGACAGGGATGGTGAGAATGGCACAGAATACGGCAAAGTTCAAATCTGTTGTTCATAGGAATTTTATGATTTGTAGTCAATTTGATTGCATCTAATAACAACATCAAACCATCATGTGGGCTTCAGATGACTATTTACTTGTCTTACAATGATTCAGAAGCTAAGAAGGGCTGGAACTTTTGTTCTTTTTTTAATTGTGGTAATATATATATATATAAAATAAATTTGCCATGTTTTTGCCATTTTAAGAGTAAAGTTTGTTACTAATTGCATCCACAATGCTATGCTACTATCAGGAATACATAGTTCTAAAATAGTCTTATCATTTGACTTTTATTTTTACAAGTTGTAAAATATAAAAGAGACTATGTGACAGAAGAAATATTATTCACAAATCCTAAAATATTTATTATATAGTCTTTTCTAAAAAAAAGTTTGCTCACCATTGGTCTAGAAAAATAGGAATGAAGTAGAGAAGTGATAGGAGTTAAGACAGATTTATTTAGACAGATTTCAGTAATGAGTTAATTGTGAATGTGAAGAAGAAAATTTAAAGGAAGATATTTACATTTGTGACTTATTTATCTTGATAGAAATATTATTAAATGTTAAACACTAAGGGTGATTGGTAAGAATAAATATGAAAGAGATGTTTAGTTGTGGAAAGTTCCTTGTCCTTGTATGTTCAAGAATAGCAATATTATTTATTATGTTTAGGGATATCTTCTTGGTTTAGGATTCTGCTTTCTCAGAAAGTTAGAAGTCAAAATATACTTCCCCAATCCTTTTAGTAACAACAATCCTTCTTTGAAATTTGGTCACAGGAACATAAAATTAAGTCAAAGAATTTCATAAAACTTGGAAGATATTGACTTGCTACTGAGGAATTATTGAGAAGCAATAGTATTCTATTGAAGCCTAAGGTGTGATTTATAAAGGTCATAGTCTTTTCAATCATTTGTCATGGTCATGTTGCACAGTGAATAAAGACGATGAAGAAGAATTCATGCTTTTAAAGAGTGGTGTTCAAGAAGAGTACTGAACATCCTTCAAGAGACTACCAAAAGAACAAACAGATATATTTTGGAGCAAGTAAAGCCAAGGTGCTTCTTGGATGTAAAGATGACAAAACTGTGTTTCACAAATTTTGAGCACCTTGCTAGGAAAGACTATTCATTAGAGTGAGATATCATGTTTGAGAAGACGGAGAGACAGAGAAAAAGAGAAAGACCCTCAACTAGGTGGATTGACACGGTGACTTCAGCAATAGGCTGAAGTGTGTAAGACATTGTAAGGACGCCACAGGATAAGAAAGGGTTTATAAGGTCATTGTGAGTCATACTCGATTTGATGGCACCAAACATTGAGTAATTGGGGAGAAGGGTTCACAGATCCATCTACTAATAATGTTATTGGATTCCAGCTATCACAAGTGAGGTATGTGGAAGGAAAATGGAATTTGTAGTATCCATACAAACAGTAGAATCTAGAATTTTTAAAGCAATGGGTAAAGTACATTTTACAGAAGGCCACTTCTGTTTCCCAGGTTTGATTATTTCCCCAGAAATTTAGCCTTGACCTTAATTCTCCACACTCTCAAAATTCTGTGAACTTCTCAATATCCTTTAAAAACTTTTTAATTTTTCAGCCAGAATCAATTTCTGTTGCTTGCAACTAAAAACCATAGCTGATAAAGACATTTAATTTGATATGCCTATGGGACATTAAAGTGAAGACATTAAATAGAGAGTTAGCTATTCAAATCTGAAGCTCAGAGGAGAAGTCTTGGCTGGAAAGAGAAATGTGGGAATTGTAAGGGTATAAATGTTATTTAAAGTTATGTGAATGGATAAGATTGTTTTGAAATTGAGCATAAAATGAGGACTAAATATTGAAACCTGAAAAAAATGCAACATGAAAACTTGTTTTAAAAGTAAGTTTAAACTTTCATCCTTCTGTGGTCTTTATGTCTACAATATTTAGCATGCTTTACCTCATATTTTAACTATTTACCCATACACAAATCACTTACCTCATTTTACTTCCTTGTGGGAAAGAGCCCTGTGATTTTTTCTTCATATCTGTTTGGATGACAGACATGATATTTTACATGAGCTAGACATTTAACATGTTTTTACTACTTGAAATATTTTTTCATAGTATTTGATCCCTGTGAATCATATATTTAAAAATATGTGTAAGATAAAACCGCTATAGAAGCAATTATTATTCTGTTTTATAAGTTGTCTCTTGGTATGTTAACAATTACAATGCTCTTTTATTCTTAAATCATTTCCCTTCAGACACAGGAATGGTGATTATTACATTGTATTTTCTAGAATTCTTTGAAAGGCTAAATCAATACATGTTTCATTCCTAAGGCGACATGGTGGCATAATACAATGCATGGATTGATAAACAGAAGGCCAGCAGTTCAAATCTACTAACTGTTAAAGAGAGAAAGAAGGACAGTATTAAAGATTTACAGTCTCAGAAATCTGATTGAAGGTCTTCATGAACTGAAGATCATCTAAAAGTGGCTAGAGCAGGACAGTGACAGGGAACTTCCAGAAATTCAAGCTGGGTGTAGAAGAGGCCTTGGCACCTGGAATGTTACTACTAATGTCAGATGGATCCTAGTTGAGTAAAAAAAAAAATTATTTTTTTGACTATGCAAAGGCATTTGGCTGTGTAGATCACAGCAAACTACGATCGATTGAGAAGGATGGTAATCTCAGAATATTTAATTGTGCTCATGCAAAATCTTTAACTATGACAAGATGTTGTTCAAACAGAACAAGAGAACTCTGCACGGTTTAAAATCAAGAAAGGTGTACATCAGGGTGTGTCCTTTCTCCTTCCTTCATCTATTCAGTCTATATGTTGAGTAAATAATTCTTGAAGTTGAACTTCATGAAGAAGAATGCAGTGTAAGTACCACAGAAGACCCATAAATAACCAGTGTTATGCAGTGGTCACAACCTTGCTTGCTGAAAGTGAGTAGGACCTGAAATGCTTGTGACAGAAGATAGAAGCCTTCAACATGGAGTGCATGTCAGAATCAAGAAAAGAAAGGTCCTTACCTCTGGACCAATAGGCAACATCATGATAAATAGAGAAATGTTTGAAACTGTCAATAACTTAATCTTATTTGGATTCACACTCTTGGATCCAAGAAATCAACATCCTTGGTACTAGCAGTCAGGAATTCTCAATCAGTATTTCAATCTTGTTTCCAGTCTGATTTTCCTTCTAGTTTCCACACACCTGATGCTTGAGGATTATTCTTTACCAAAACAGAGAATCTAATAGGATCTTCCTAGTTAAAAACAAAACCTAACTAGAAGCCATCAAATGGATGCCAGGTCTTGGTAACCCCATATGTGTCCAAGTAGAACTGTCTTTTGTAGAACTTTTAGTGGTTAAAGTGTATATAGGAACTGAAAAAGGAAAAAGTATGAGAAAATACTGAGAAGCACTGAAGACTGGCTTAAAAATTAGGAGAGATATAGCAAAGCAAAAAAAAATACTTGTTTTACATACTGAAAAGGTAGTTTGTTGTTGTTGTTGTTGTTGTTGTTATGTGCCATCGATTCATTTGTGACTCATAGCGACTCTGTGTATAACAGCTCTAAACCCTGCTTTATCCTGTGCCAATCCCATTGCCTCTGACACACCCATCCTGATTGCCCCAGTCACTGAATCAATCCACGTCATAGAGGGTCTTCCCCTCCTGCGCTGTCCCTCCACCCTACCAAGCATGATGTCCCTCTCCAAGGACCTGTCTTCTCCTTACAACATGTCCAAAGTATGTCAGATGAAGCCCCCAAATCCTTGCCTCCAAGGAGTAGCCTGGTTTAACCCTCTCCAGAA
>NW_006399819.1:5159709-5165049 GCF_000299155.1 Elephantulus edwardii
AGACTTTCCCATCCTCATACGTTTTTTGATTTCCTGGATGCTGGCGCCAAGAGTGCTGACTGTGGATCCTAGCAAACTGAAGCTGTGAACAATCGCAATCTCTTCACCATCCATCCTGCTGCTACCAATTGGTCCAGTGGTGGGAAGCTTTGTTTTCTTGACATTGAGCCTCAGTCCATACTGAAGGCTGCAGTCCTTGACCCTCTGCAGCAAGCGCATGAGGTTTTCCCCAGTTTCAGCAAGCAGGGTTGTATCATCTGCCAAATGCAAATTGTTAAAAATCTTCCACCAATCCTGACACCATATTTCTCCTCATAGAGCTCACCCTCTAGGATAATCTGCTCTGCGTACAGGTTGAAAAGGTATGGAGATAGGACACATCCCTGGCGTAAACCCTTCCCAATTTTGAACCATGCGGTGTTACCCTGCCTGTTCTGACGACTGCCTCTTGGTCCATTGTGAGTGATAGAAAAGGTAGATTATATGAACTAAAACAAGGTCTGAGAAATGATATGTCTATTTGAAAATCCTTATTGTTTTTGCTGACAAATTTGTTGTCAACCACACCATGTACAGCAGAAAACACTGCCCAGTGGTGAGAATCTTTGGGTTTTGGTTATTTGTTGTTTTTGGCTTTTTTTTTTCTTTGTTTTGTTTTTTTGTTTGTTTTTATTGAACTTCAATCCATATTGAAACCTGCAGCCCTTGACCTTCTGCAGTAAACGCTTCAAGTACTCCTCATTTTCATCAAGCAAGGTTGTATCATCTTATAATGCACATTGTTGATGAGTCTTCCTCCAAACCTGATGTTTCATTCTTCCTCATATAGCCCAGCCTCCCGGATAATCTGTTCTGCATCTAGATTGAAAAGGTATGGAGATAGAACACATCCCTAGTGTAGAACCTTTCCAATTTTAAGCCATGCAATGTTCCCTTGCTCAGTTCTGACGGTGGACTACTGGTCCAAGCATAGGTTTTACATAAGCATGATCAAGTGTCTGGGATTCCCATTCTTCTAAGAGTTAGCTACAGTTTGTTGTGATCCACACAGTCATACTCCTTTGCATAGTCAATGAAACACAAATAGACATTCTTCTGGTACTCCCTGCTTTAAGCCAAGATCTTCCCATAATATTCCGATATTATAGACTTAATTTTTTCTGACTCTCCTGTAATGTTACCTCTATAATTAATTAATCAAGTCATTAGTGTGTTGTCATTTTTACAGACACATGAAGAAATGCTCAAAATCACTGGTAATAAGAGAGATGCAAATCAATACCATCTCACCCCAGAAGCTGTGGCAAATTTTGGTAGGATAGTAAGAAATAAATGTTGGAGAGGTGGGAACACTCATATCCTGTTGGGGGGATTGTAAAATGGTGCAATAACTCTGGAAGGTTATTTGTCATTTCCCCAAGCAGTTGAACATAGAAACTCCATATGACCCAGTTATTCCATTACTATGACTATACCCCACGGAATTTAGAGCTGAGACACAAACAGAGATTTGTATACCAACGTTCAAAGCACCATTATTCACCATTATAAGCACATGGAAACAGCCTAAACGTCCAACCACAACCAAATGGATTGAGAAATTGTGGTACATTTACATGATAGAATATGCAGCACTCAGGAGGGAGCAACAATTTAAAAAAATGCTACCCAGCATGGGAAAGGTTGGAGAACATTATGCTGAATGAGAAAACACAGTCTCATAAGGACAAATACTGCATAAGACTATTATTTAAATATAGAAGGATAACTAGTAAAACATATATGAGAACTCAAGGTGGGGAGGGCTGAGTTTGGATAGGGGGGAAATCAAAGGGTTGTACAGTTTGGTGGATGGAGGGAGAGAAGGAAGGAAACAAAACACATTTGGTAAATGAATATGGGATAAGGAAGAAATGGTGAGGGGAAAGGAAGGGAAAGGGGTGGAAATGTACAACAATGAATTTGACCTTTGGTTTTGGAGAAGAGCATTGAAGGTACCATGGAGTGCTAAGAAAACAAACAGATTCATCCTGGAGAGTATTAATCCGGGCTGCTCCTTGGAGGCAAGGATTCTGAGGGTTCGTCTGATATACTTTGGTCATGTTGCAAGGAGAGACCAGTCCTTGGAGGACACCATGCTTGGGAGGGTGGAGGACAGACACAGGAGGAGAAGGACCTCTAAAAGATGGATTGATTCGGTAACTGGTGTAATCAGGATGAGTGTATTTGAGACAATGAGATTGGCACAGGATAGAGCAGAGTTTAGGGCTGCTGTACATAGGGTCACTTTAAGTTGCAAGCGACTCTACGGCACATAACAACAAACAACAACAACTGTTCAGTAATCTTTTGTTTACAAGAAACAAAATTATAATGTTTTAAAAAATAAACATTAAAATAAAAAAAATTACAGAAAACAAACTTGGAAATTTTAACTTGTTGAAGCTATTAGATGTCAGTGAGTCAAGCATGACTCATAGTGACCCTATGAACAAAAGATCTGAATCTTGCACTATCCTGCACCATTCTCACACTACCTGACACAGAAGAGTCTATTGCAGCATTGTCCATATCAGTCTAACTTGTTGAGGTTCTTCCTCTCCTTTGCTAACTCTTCACACTTTCCAACATCATGTTCCTTTCCAAAGAATAGCACCTCCGAGCAACATATCCAAAGTATGTTAGGCAAAGCCTCATCATTCTTGCCTTCAAGGAGTACTCTGGCTTCACCATTTCCAAGATATAACTGTTTGTTCTCTTGGCCATTCGTGGAATGTTCAGGACCTTCCTCCAATACCACAGCTCAAAGGTGTCACTTCTTTTTCTGTCATTCATATTCATTGTCCAGGTCTTGAATACATAGCTAGTAATTGGAAAGATTATGGCCTGAATCAGATGCACCTTAGTCCTCAAACTGACATCACCACTCTGCAATAATTTGGAAAGATTACTAACTTCAGATTTTCCCAGAAAAAAATGTGTCTCCTTATTTCCTGACTGCTCTTACTAAGGGTATTAATTGTGAATTTAAGCAACATGAAGATGTTGACAGTTACTATCTCTTTTGATGCTGCCTGTCAGTCCAGTGGTACGAATCTTCATTTTCCTGACTTTGAGTTGCAATCCATACTGAAGGCTGCATTTCTTGATCTTCTGCAACAAGTGTTTCATGCCCTTCTCAGTTTCAGCAAGCAAGGTTGTGTCATCTGCATAATACATGTTATTGATGAGTCTCCCTCCAATCTTGGTGGCACTTTCTCCTCCTAGAGTCTAGCTTTATGGTTAATTTGCTCAGCATACTGATTTAATACATATGGAGAAAGAAAACAACCATGGCACACTCCATTCCCAATTTCATGCAGTATTCCCTTGCTCCATTAGCAAAACAGCCTCCTGATCTATGTAAAAGTACTGCATGAACACAACAAAGTGCTTCAGGATTCTCATTCTTTTCAATGTCAGCCACAGCTTGTCATGGTCCACACAGTCAAATGCCTTTGCATAGCCAATAAAGCACACAAAGACATTCTTCTGGTATGCCTTACTTTCATCCAGGGTCCATCAGACATCAGCAATGATATCCCTGGTGGCATGACCTCTTCTAATAAATCCTGTTTGAACTTCTGGAAGTTCCTTATCTATGTATTGTTAAAGCCATTTTGGAATAATCTCCAGCAGTATCTTGCTTGCATATGATTTCAATGATATCATTCAATAATTTCCAGATTCATTTGGATCACCTTTCTTGGGAATGAGAAAAAATATGGACCATATCCAATCAATAGGCCAGACAGTATTCTTGAAATTTTCTAGCATATACTAGAGAGTGTATCCAAAGCTTCATCTGTCAATTGAAACAAGTCAATCAATATCCCATCAGTTCCTAGGGCCTTATTATTTTGCCAATGCCTTCAATGCAGCTTCTACTTCTTCCTTCATTACCATTACCCTGACAGCTGACTTTCCCAGGGCAATTTGTCTCTTGATTTCCTGACTGCTGGTACCAAGAGTGTTGATTGTGGAACTACTCCAATTAAAACTGTTAACACTCTCCATTTCTTCATCATCTATAATGATGCTGCCAATTGGCCCAGTGGTGAGAATCATTGTTTTCTTGATTTTGAGCTTCAATCCATAGTGCTTCAGGTCCTCCTTAGTTTAGCAAGCAAGGTTGTGTCATTTGCATAATACAGTTTGTTGATTAATCTTCCTCCAATCCTGATGTCATAGTCCTCCTCATATAGCTCAGAGTCCTGGATGATCTGTTCCGCATAAAGATTGAAAAGATATGGAGACAGAATACATCCTGGCAGACACCCATACTGATTTTGAACCATACTGTGTTTCCTTGCTCTGTTCTTATGACTGCCTCTTGCTTCAAGTATATGTTTTGCATCAGTACAATCAAATGTTCTGGGATTTCAATTATTATCACAGTCAATCACAGTTTGCTGTGATCCGCACAGTCAAAAGCCTTTGCATAGTCAATGAAACACATATAGACATTCCTCTGGTACTTTCTGCTTTCTGCCAAGATCCATCTAACATTAGCTATAATATCCCTAATACCACGGCATCTTCTAAACCCAGCCTACACATCTGGTAGTTCTCTGTTAATGTGTTGCTCTAGTCTTTTTTGGATAATTTTCAGCAGAATCTTGCTTGCATGTGACACTAATTATATTGTTCGATAATTTCTGCACTCTATTGGGTCATCTTTCTTTGGAATGGGAACAAATATCGATTTCTTCCAGTCAGTTGGCCAAGGTGACTGTCCTCCAGATTTCTTGGCACAAGTTAGTGGGCACATCCAGGACAGTGTCTGAAATATGTCAATTGGTATGCCGTCAACTCCTGGAGCATTGATTTTTGCCAATTCTTGCAGAGCAGCTTGAATTTACTCCTTCATCACCACAGGCTCTTGCTCATATATTATTTCATTAAATTCTTCGGTGTCAACCAATTGTTCTGATATAGTGACTCTGTATACTCACTCCTTCCATCTTCTTTTAATGCTTTGTGGATCATTTAGCATTCTGCCCAAAGCAAATCTCAATTTTGACTAGAAGACATTAAATAAACTTTATGTCTACACGTAAATTCTTTAATTTTAAAGAATTTTTAACTGGATTGTTAAAGTCAGTAACAAAATACAAAAATAATGATGTAGTGATAGAAAAGGGTTGTGTGCTTTGCAAGTGTGACGTGCCACATCCTCTGAGAATCACTGGTTTTCCAGATATATTAAAAAGCCAAGTAAAATTTAACTTAACTATTATTATTTCCAGTGCAATCTTCAGAGATTCTTCTGACATCCATTTTGGTCTTTTCTTCCTCTTC
>NW_006399819.1:5167291-5188052 GCF_000299155.1 Elephantulus edwardii
CTGTTACTCTTCTTCAAGTTCATCATTTTAGCTTTTTATTGTTTTCTGAGCTTGAGCTATTTCTATTCTTCAAACTTCTATCCTTTGATTCTTGTGGTATTTCCCCCTTTACCTTCTTTCCTCTACAACCCAGAAAATGTGTATCTTTTCATGCATCTCTAATATCTTGAAAAACACCTATAAATAACAGGTGGTATTATGTGCTGTTGAATCAGACTCAACCCATCGCTAACCTTTCAGTAAGTTTTCAGAGGCAGTAAATCTCATTGAAGGAGATTGCCCACCTTCTCCCTCAGAACATACAGTGGATTTGAACTATGTGACTATGTGATTTCAGAGCAGGTTCTTACTCATAGGCCCCCAAAGCTTCCTAAAAATAATAGATAGATGAGTTAATATTGAATGAATGCATGAATTTTGCTAAGAATAGTCCCTAATGTTTTCTGAAATTAGAGAATTCTGATTGTATTCCTGATTATACTTTCAATTGTTTGAGTGAAAGAAACCAGGTTGGTTACAGAAAATGGATTACATTCAAACTACAAGTAATGACTTATTTTAAGCGTCTTGCACTTTTCCCCTGGTATTGAAGATCATAAGATAGGGAAACAGAAGGAAGCACTGTGTCTGAGAAAATAAAATATTTCTTAGCCTCTGTATACTCATTAGCAGAGCTCTGATCGCATAGCATAAGACGCTGCTTTGCAATCCACAATCTCCTCCCATGTGATTTACTGCCTCTAAAAGCTTGCTGAAGGATTATCTTTATATTTTATTACCTCTGAAAAAGCCACTGGGTTAGCTATGAGTACATTCTGACTCAATGGCACACGCAGCAAGAACATAAAATCAGTAGAAGGGGTGGGCAAGGAGAAAAATGCAACAACGAATGAATGGCTATAATCGTTCATTAAAATTAAGAAAAGAATTATTTTTCAAAGATTATATAGAACTAAATGTTTCCTTTGTTTAATTCTCAAACCTCTATTTATTATTTTTTTTACCACATTATAAATATCAACTCAGTACTTACTCAAATGAACCATGTTGGCTCCAGTGGCATTTTGTAAACAGCTGTGCTGCTACCTCAAAACCTCTCTAGGTGTTTGAATTCATCAGCCGCTCCACAGGAGAAAGATGGGCTATTTCGTTCCTTGTGATTTACAGTCTCAAAAACCTAATGCATGGTCAGCAATTAGTCAGTTCTGACTCAATGGCAAGTAGTTTTGAGTTAAAGTAAAAATTTTGTCTTCCATGTTTAAAACACAGTTAACTTCTGACTCTTTGAGAAGAGTAGTGTAACAATAAATAAATATGTAAACTTGCTCCCTAAGTAACTGTGTGACCAAGAGTCCAAACTACTGTCTAACATTTACTTGCAGGTCAAATGGAACAATCATTAGTAATAATGCTTGATATAATGTATTTTAATTACTCTCTCTCAGGAGATCAAATTGCTTTGCACACATAATCTCATTAATCCCTACTCCATTTAGGTGAAGTAGGAGAAGGGCTCTTTTCCTAGACTCATAGAAGTCTTTCTTCTCTTCTCAGAAGTAGCAAATGAAGTTGTAGAATTTAAATGATTTTCCCAAGGTTGTACCTTATGACAACTACTGATTTCAATTTTTTTTTGTATTATTGTAAACTTCTGAATTTTTTTCCTCTAAGACATGCTGCCTTCAGAAACAGTCCCTTGAAGCTCCATTGCTTAGTAGACTGACCTATATCAGGGTTGAATTTTATTAACACAAGGCTAAGCCCTTTGCAAAAGATGCCCTGAGTCGACAGAGGATACATTGAATCGTTTTTTATACAAGACCTTCTCCATATGAATAAACTGTCAGAATAATTTCATAATTCATTGTCCATTCACGTTTACAAATACCATCTCTCCTTTACTGGTGAATGGTGAACACAGGCCTACTGCTAAGCTATAATATGGAGAAAAATCCAGTATCTTATTGCAATTTTTTTTCTAACTGCATTAGTGTACTACTCAAACGCTCTCTGACTTTGATGCTAAGAATGTCAATGAGAGAGAACTAAATCTAAGCTGTTTGAATCTTCTAAATCAATAGCACACATTATTTGAATATTACATTGAACAGCTGTAATACTAGAGTAACTTTTCAGCCCTGGGGCTGCAGCCATTAAGCCTAAAGAATGACAGTTCTAAGCCAAAGCAGTATTTTGAAAGGCATTTTACTGTCACTTCGCTTCAAAAAGTAGTTTTCACTCTGATGATACTGAATGTAAATTGATAAAAGAATGAAACTCTCATCTGTAACGGAGGATCCTAAGAAGATATACTGTTGGGATATTTTTTCCTTTTATTCTGGACCAAATAATTGATGTTTAGCTGGGGGCAAGAAAAAGGGGGGCAAGCAGCAATATTATTTTAGAACACTTTAGGGATAATAAGGCAACATTGCTGGAATATGGCTTCAGCCAAAGGTTAGGTAAAAATATAATAGGGGCCAGCTTCTCAACATGGAGTCTGGTTCTCAGCATTGTAACTCTACAGGAAAGTTTCCAGAAATCTCTCATTCTGCTTTAAGCAATCTTTGGCTTCTTGGGTAATTAATTCTCTTCACTGAAATATGTTGTTCATGCGCTTCGATATATTTTTGCCTACATCGTGAACTCCTGGAGAGTAACAGAGAATAAGGCGCTATCCCAGTGGTGAGAGGCACTTTTTAAAGATAAATATCTCCTCTGTTTTATGTATTGTTGAAATTGGAAAAGAAGAGTCTAACAAAGTCTGTACAGTGTCAGTGTTTAAGATTGAGTTGTTATACAATTTACAAAAAAAAGAAAAAAGGAAAATGGTGGAGGAAGAAAAACATGCACAGCACAAACCTTGAAACTTACTATGTGACTGTTTCATATTTTATCATGTACCATGGATTGCGAAGAAAATAAACAGATTCTTCTTGGAGAGGATTAAACTAAGCTACTCCTTGGAGGCAAGGATTCTGGGGCTTCGTCTGACATACTTTGGACATATTGCCAGGAGGGACGGGTCCTTGGAGAGGGACATCATGCTTGGGAGGGTGGAGGGACAGCGCAGGAGGGGAAGACCCTCTATGAGATGGATTGATTCGGTGACTGGGGTAATCGGGATGGGTGTGTCAGAGGCGGTGTGGTTGGCACAGGATAGAGCAAGGTTTAGGGCTGTTGTGCATAGGGTCGCTATGAGTCGGAAACGACTCGACGGCACATAACAACAACAACAATTTTAAGTATTTGCGAAGTATATATTTTTTAGAACTTGAAAATACAATGCAAATTTTAAAAAGATTGCAATAAATACCTGAAGTATTAATTCATTGATGGAAGTATCATTTTACTCTAAAGGACACATCATATGAACGTCACGTTCAATACATGCTTTTTAAAACATAGGTTATAGGAAATGACACAAAAATATATAATTATTACATGCTAAAATTTTATCTGTAGAATATTTCCACTTATAATCTTATGATATTTTTTCTGATTCCTTTATATTTTTCCTATAATTAATTATATTTTAAAATATCTAAAATGAGACTTTAGTGTCATAGTGATTAAAATACTTGCCTGCTAACTTAAAAGTTTATAGTTTAAATCCAGCACTTATTCCAGTGGAGAAAGATACGGCAGTCAACTTTAGTAAAGATTTATAGCCTTGGGAAATCTATGGGCCAATTTTACTCTGTCCTATTGGGTCACTATACATTGCAATCCACTAGACAGGATTTGGGTTAGGTTTTTTTGTTTGTTTCTTTGTTTTTGTTTTTTGTTTTAGTTGGTTTTTAATTTGGAAAGTTTTGGGGAATGACTTCGTCATTTTAGTTAAAACCACAATCAATACCCATGGAAGCAGCAATCAAGAATCAAAATACCATTCAGGAAATCTACTTTCAAAGACCTCTTTAAAAGACAAAAAGCAAGCACATTAAGACTAAGGAGAACTGGATTCAAATCTTGTCGTTTCAAATGTTTCATGAACTTTTGCAAGTTAAAAAATGAATAAGGAAGATCAGAGAAAAACTGATGAATTTAAATTGTGGTTTTGGTTGTTGTTGTTGCTGTTGTTAGGTGCCATTGAGTGGAATATGATTTATAACAACCCTATGAACAAAAGATAAGAAACCAATACTGTCCTGCATCTTCTTCACACTTCTGGACATACTTGAGTTCATTGCATCAGCCACCTGTCAATCCACCTGGTTGAGGCTCTTTCTCTCCTTTACTGACTCTCCACCATTCCCAACATCATGTCCCTCTCCAAGAAATAGCACCTCCTAGCAATATGTCCAAATTATGTTAGGTGAAGTATCATTATTCTTGCCTCCAAAGACCACTCTGGTGGCACCTTCTCCAAGATGTATCTATTCGTTTTCTTGGCCATGCATGGAATGTTCAGTGCTTTTCTCTAACACCACAGCTCAAAAGCATCAGTTCTATTTCTATTATCCTTGTTCATTGTCCAGGTCTCACGTGTATAGCTAGTAATTGGAAAGACCATGGCCTGAATCACATACCTTAGTCCTCAAACTGTAGTCACTACTCCTCAATAATTTGGAAAGGTCCCTAATCGCAGATTTTCCAAGTGCAACATGTCTCCTCATTTTCTGACTGATCATGCCAAGGGTGTTAATTGTGGATTCAAGCAAGATGAAGATGTTGACAATTTAAATCTTTTCTTAATCCATCATGACGCTGCCTATTGGCCCAGTGGTATGAATCTTTGTTTTCTTGATATTGAGATGTAATCTGTACAGAAGGCTATATTCCTTGATCTTCTGCAACAAGTGCTTCAAGTCCTCCTCATTTTCAGCAAGCAAGGTTGTGTCATCTGCATAATGCAGGTTGATGAGTATCCAATACTGATGCCATAATCCACCTTATAGGGTCCAGCTTCTTGAATAATTTGCTCAGCATATAGATTGAACAGATAAGGAGATAGAATACATCCCTGATGCACTCCCTTCCCAGTTCCAAACCATGAAGTACTCCACTGCTCCATTCACACAACAGCCTCCTGATTCTCATGAGTACAATCAAATGCTCTGGGATTCCCATTCTTCTCAATGTCAGTGACAACTTGTCATAATCCACACAGTCAAATGCCTCTGCATAGTCAATAAAGCACAAATAGACATTTTTCTGGTATTCTTTATTTTCAGCCAGGATTCACCTTACATCAGCAATGATATCCCTGGTGCCACAGCCTCTTCTAAATCCCACTTGAACTTTTGGAATTTCCCTGTCTATATTCTGTTCCAGCCATTTTAAAATGATCTTCAGCAGTAGTTTGCTTGCACGTGGTGTCAATGATATTGTTGGATAGTTTCCACATTGAATTGGATCACCCTTCTTCGGAATAGGAACAAACATAGACCTCTTCCAATCCATTGGTCAGACAGCACTTCTCCAAATTTCCTGGCATGGACTGGTGAGTGTATCCAAGGCTGCATCTGTCGAAACAAGTTAATTTGTATCTCATCGATACCTGGGACCTTATTTTTTGTCAATGCCTTCAATGCAGCTTCCACTTCCTCTTTAATTATCTTTGGCTCCTGTTCATATGGTACTTCCTGAAACAAAGTGAATAATTATAGCAGCATAGTGATAGAGCCCAGATTGTAAGTTAGTTGAAACAATGAAAATCAGTAACAAACATCATTTAACAATTGGTACATGGAATGTTCATAGACTGAATATTGGAAAATTGGATATTGTTAAAAATGAAATGGAACATATGAATATTGATATACTAGGCATAAGTAAGATGTCATGGACAAGCTATGGCCACTTTGAATCAGATAATCATGTTATATACTATGAGGGAATGAAAAACAGAAAAGAATGGTGTTACATTTGTAGTCTAAAAGTCATTTTCAAGTTTTATCCTGAAATACAATGTTGTCAATGATAGAATAATGTCCATGCACATACAGGGAAGACCAGTTAACACTACTAGCATTCAAGTATATTCTTCTACAGCTACTGCCAAACAGGAAAAATGAGAATTTTTACCAAATTTTGCAATCTGAAATTGACCAAACATCCAATAAGAATGTGTTAATGATAATTGATGACTGACTGGAATGCAAAAGTAGGAACCAATGAAGAAGGAGCAGTAGTTGGTGTAGGTTAAGACATTAATTTAGGGCAGGGTGGTAGTGGTGATGAAGGAATAAGAAGATTCAACAGGGAATTGAAAAGATAGTGTGACAATAGGCATAAATAATTGAAATATGTATGAATTATTATGTGAAACACAACATTCGTGAATGAAACATAATGTATATAGATGATTATATGCAAATCAATAAAAGAAATTGAGAGGAAGGTGCAGAATTGGGCAAGATTTTGATCATAAATACATAGAGTCAGGACCAACTTGACAGCACCCAAAAAACACAATATTTGTTTATATTAACTTCATGTAGATTTATTATAATAAGCAGAAATGATTTACCAGATTGTGTAAAACTAGCTCTTACTCACAAGATTGTGATGAAGTATAGTGGTTGCAGGCATCAGTAGATTTATGGTCATGTGTAAATGAAGCAAACAAATAGGAAAGCCTCAGTTTCTTCATTTGTAAAATGGAGATAATTAAAGTACTTACCTCATAAAACTATTGTAAAGATTAAATGAATTGATGTATGGCAAAGACACTAGTTGACAAGTAGTAAGTGATTTTTGAGGAGTAACATATTGGTAGTATTGCTATTGGTGTGATTTATGGATTTTTTTTCTTTTGTAATTCTTCAGGCCCTTATTTTTTTCTCTAAAATATCTATATCTATCAACTAATGCTAATAATAGAATATTACATTAACATTCAGTGTAACCAAGTTTCTTATGTGATTATTAGGTACCAGCTAATTGATTATAACTCATAACAATTTTATATGCAACAGATCTGAATCTTACCCTGTCCTGTGTCCTCATGTGATTTCTGTTATACTCAACCTCATTGTAGTAGTTATCATGTCAATCCATCTCATTGAGTATCTTCTTCCCATTTGCCGATCCTCTGCCTGATGTCTCTTTCTAAGGACTGGTTCTTCCTGAAAATAGGCTTCTAAGTAGTACTCAGGTTACACTTCCTTGAAGGCAGATTTGTTTATTCTTCTGACAGTCCAGCACTTGCTGTCAACACTATTCAAAGGTGTTGTTTCTTCTCTGTCATCCTCAGTCATTGTTCAACTTTGAGATGCATAGGAAGTGGTTGAAAATGCCAAGATTTGGATCAAGTGCACCTTATTGTTTAAACTGAAATTCTTAATCCTTAGCAATTAGCAGAGATCCTTAATGGCAGGTTTTCCCAATGCAACATGTCTTTTGATATTTTAAGTATTGGTCGCAAAGGATCCAAGTAAAATTAATTTATTAACAATTACAATTTTTACTTCATTTATTATTATGTTTTCTATTGGTCTAGCGGTGAGGATTTTTGTTTTCCTGATTTTGAGATGTAACTCATACTGAAGGCTATAGTCCCTGGTCTTCTGTGGTCTTCAAGTACTCTTTTACCAAGCAAGGTTGTGCCATCTGCATGACACATGTTGTTGATAAATCATCCTCCAATTCTGATGCCACAATCTTCCTATCTAGTCTGACTTCTTGAATGATTTACTCAGTATATAGGCTGAATAAGTATAAGAGAAAGACTACAATCCTAATCTACACCTTTTCTGATTTTAGACCATGCAGTGTTCCTTTGTTCTGTTTGAACAATAGCTTCTTGCTCTACGCTTCACATGATCACAATTAAGTTTTCTGGAATTCCTATTTTTCTCAAAGTTATCCATAATTTTATTATTACATGTGGTCAAATGTCTTTGCATAACCAATAAAACCAAAATATATTTCTAGTATATTTTTTTCCTTCCAGCCAAGATGCACTTGATATCAACACTGATATCCCTGTGCCACAACTTCTGACTCCAACTTGAATTTCTTGTAGTTCCCTGCTGATATATTGTTTAAGTTATTTGTAATACTATTAGTTCCTTAACTCATCTTTAATGCCATTTGCTTGCTAAGGTTGTTTGCAAAATTCCCTTCACTTCTTCAAGCTTTTAATGTCTTAATATTTTATTGATTTGCATGCAGCAATTTGTTTACATCCTGTTTCTTTAATGTACATTGCTTTATTTCACCCCCTTTCTCCACCCATCCAACTCTGAGATCCTCTGCTTTCCCCTCTTTTAGCCCTCCTGTTCCCTACTCTTCCCTTTTTATATATCCGTACACATCTTACTAGTTATCCCAGTTTTACAATAATGGTATTATATTATTTTTGTTCTTATGTGTCTGAGTTAGTTCACTCTGCATAATGCTCTCTATCCTTTCCAAAATTCCATAGTATTTTTCAAAATCATTGTTCCTGAGTGCTGCATAGTATTATTTTCTTTTTACTCTCTCTCCCTCCTCATAACCAGTATTAAACCAACTTCCATGGAGACTAAGTCCATGTGTGTCAGTGTAGTTGTTTTATGTTTTATGTGGCTGATTTTTCAGAAATAGATTGCCAGATTTTTCTTCAAAGGCACCTCTGTATGGACTCAAGCATCCAATCTTTTGGTTAACAGCTGAGTCTGACACTTCTATGCTGTACTTATAACTCCTCCCTTATAAAATCCAAACTCAAACATGCTACCATCTAGTTGGTCCAGTTCTTCCTGACCCTTCTTTGGGGTTTGTGACTCTTAATTGCATGGACAAAGTAAAGTCTTCAGCCAGTGAAGAATGTTCATCTACTAATGTATCTTGACTCAAAATGAGGATAAAGAGTTGCAAACATCCGTTGATAACTGGAACTTGAAATTTATGAAGTATGATTATAACAAAACTGGAAATTATCAGAAATGGAATGCATAAGAATAGATATAGGAAGTGAAACTTGGAGACTTATTAGAAGCAAAAATTAATAAGATTTATCAGGCACTTTCAATTGTTCAGTTAGGCCAGACCTTGGAGAAGGGCATTATGCTTGGAAAAATGGAGCAGAGATAAAGAGAAAAACTGTCAAAGAGATGGATTAAGACAAGTGACTTGAATTATGGGCTTAAGTACAAAAAAGTACAACAGAGGTTATGAGGATGGCACAGGATTAAAAAGATTTGTTCTGTTTTTCATAATGTTGCTATGAGGTGAGGCTGACTTGAAGGCATCTAATAACAAGAACATCTTTAGAGAAGCAGACTTCTACATCTGTAACTGCTGAACTCTTGAAGGATGGAATCACTAACCCTATAGGTAGCAGTGGAGCATATGACTACTGTTATACCAGGTTTTTCATTGGGGGAGGGTGTTTGAGCACACGTGTGTTTGTTTTGGTGTTGCTTTCTTTCTTTTCTTTTTTTTTTCTTCTGACCCTTATACCTCAGACATCAGCTACTGGAATCCTGGGAAAAGCATGACCAGAGCCAAAGTGAATTCTGCAGCCTGGACAGATCCAAAAAAAAGCAGATAGCAGGAGTGGCATCCACTTCCTAAACAACATGTCTCTGTACTCTGTGAACTTTGATAAATGTCAACAGTTAAGAAAGGCTTCAGGAATTTTGTTCACAGGGTCGCTATGAGTTGTGCTCGACTTCATGGCAATCAACGACAACAACAACATAGGTTGTTGAAACTTTTTGAACTGAGCAGCTAGTTTTATCAATAGATACACATATCTGTGTTACTTTCTTGAAAGAAAAAAATCATTATTAAGAATCCAAAACAAAAATCTCTTTTCTATGTCTGCCATGACCCAAGCGTCAAGGACTCACCTTCATAGAGTCCCTATGAGTCGCCTGCGACTCGACGGCACTTAACAACAACAACATGTCTGCCTTGACCTGAGAAGATATAGGAGAGGAGTATTTTCAGTGAAAACTTAAAACCCCATGAAAAGATAACCAAAGAAAGAATTATTTTGCTTTCTCTTCCCCTCTTTTAATTTTCTTTATTTCTCTTTTCGTTTTCCTCCCTCTCTTTCTCCCAGTCTACTGAAATTTATGTTAATTAATTTAAATTTCTGTAAATTTTGACTATTGATTTTTCTCAAAAGCATATAGATCAGAATGGCTCATTTTTGTTTTTGGGTAATATCAGCTCTTGGTAAAAACGCATTTGCATTTCAATTTTCTTCATTTGCTGTTAAAGTTTGTCAAATTCCTGCTTTAAGTGACCTTGAGCTCCTGGTAACTAAATATGTTCCACAATGCCTATCAACAGCAAAATTTTTTTTCAAAGATTTTTTTAAAAAGTGCTTAAACAGAAATGAACAGGCAAGTTTTGGAAACAAAATATATCTGCACGCTGCTTTGGCATTTTGGAAAATTCAGTAAAATTATTCAAGGTTGCATTCTTCTCAGATCTAAACGGAGTGAGTGTGTGTGTGTGTGTGTGTGTGTGTGTGTGTGTGTGTGTGTGTGTGTAAGTTGTTGTTTTGTTAGTGTAGCCAAGCTTTTAAAGTAAATTCTTTTTATAAACAGTATGCAAAGAACTTATTTCTAAAGGCTCTATGTGCATGTGTGGTTTTGATTGGACTGTATAGATTAAATCTAGAAACTTTTTTTCTAAAGTAGAAATATCATGAAAGCGATTGCTTTACCCCCAGAGGCTAAATATTCTTTTTTAATACTTGCAAGCTGAAAGTAAATTACAAGCACATCCTTACCCTGATTTCAATACTCTTCTTTGAAAACATAGTATTTAGTGTATTTCTTTTGCAAATCAGACATATGGGACCCAATTTATAAATATTTTTCTTTAAAACTTAAATCATGGAAATGAAAAAAAATATCAAAAGGAAATGTATAAAACAACTTTCTCCCCACAGAGCTGCAAAAAAATTACTCCTTGAAACATTGGACTACAAGAAACATTTGCATTTTGTAAGCTGCATTATTTATAGACGTGGAGCTGCAACCTCTCGTTCCCGTCTAGTAGTTTATTTTAAATCTATAAGATTTACAAAACAAAAGTAAGAGAAACATGTGCTGGGCAATAAATAAATACTGCTAGTGAGCTTCTGTATTCTTTAAGCATTACACTATTTTCATCATTTTTGACACAAAGATGTGTGTTGCAGAGAGGAAAAAGCACATTTTGAAATAACTAGTTAAGCGTGGCCTGAAAAACTGGAAACAAAAAGAAGGGAAATGGGTTTGATTTCCATTATATTTAAGGTCATACACAGGTCATGTTTTACACAGATTTTATTTTCATATATTTTAATAAAATCTGTATAGGAAATTTAAGTAACAGCTACAGAAAGAATTTCATCTGAAGGAGCTAAACCAAGTGTCAGTTTAACATTAACCTTCTAGTGATGAATAAGCAAACAGAGGGGAGAAAATATAGACTATCATCTCCAAATGAGAAGGCGGAATTTTTTTC
The DNA here is from genome assembly GCF_000299155.1 of Elephantulus edwardii. Classification (NCBI taxonomy): domain Eukaryota; kingdom Metazoa; phylum Chordata; class Mammalia; order Macroscelidea; family Macroscelididae; genus Elephantulus; species Elephantulus edwardii. Next base: position 5,178,692 of record NW_006399819.1, read on the forward strand.
ATTTTAGCTACTGATATGAAAGTAGTATTTGATAAAGGTGGACTTCTATGAAGACATCTTGACTTGGTGTTAAGTGAAATGGATGGAGTAAGTGAAGTATAAGTTGTGATAAGCAAAATGTCAGCCCATATATTTTATTTAGGAATTCTTAATATAGTTGAGAATAAAGCTAAGTGTCAGTTTGTCCTGCCTTTGAAATTAATTGAAACTATGGTGGCAGGAATTGAAATTATACTGATTATCACTCACCTCTTCTTACTTTGCCTATGTTTCCAGACAAATCGTTTTTAAAGTTCGATAACTTCTTGGTGTTTTTCTTGAAAAGACACTATCTTCTGTCCTTGTGCTTTTTGAGACACCAATCAATTGTATCTCTTTATAAAATATGTTAGAATGGCCAAAGGACTCTAATAGCACAATTTCAGGCTTTAAAGATGAACTCACTCAGATTTCACTTAGACATTGCATTCTGAATCTGCTTTGTTTTCCTTGGGTTGTATTCTGCTTATTTCTCTAATTTGCACTGCTGTTTTCTTTTCTGTCATGTGAAATGTAAAATAATTCAAAAAGAAATTCTAGTCGAGCAGTACAATGTCTGTAGCCCAACTGCTTTAGTCAGTACGTAATAATTGGCCTGAATATAGAGATAGGCCGTTATGAGACTTGTTAAGGTTTGTGTCAGATCCTTGAAATAATTATTGAAGGCCTAATTCAGACCAGCTTTCTTCCAGAAAATTAAATGAAAGAAGTACTGGATACACCATGCATCAGAGGGATTAGTCAATTCTCTTTGCACAGCAGTGACCTTTGTATTGCCTCTATTAACGAGTGGGAAAAGTTTAACTGCACTGCACGTGCCCTTGTATTTTTCCGGCCATTATTTAAAACATGCCAAAATCAGTTTAGTAACTCTTCAGTCTTTTTTAACTTCACTTATTCCTCAACCAAATATTTCAAGACCCACCTTTTCTCTTTTGTTAAAATAAAAAAAGAAATGAACTTAGAGATGGTTGAGGATTTTTCCTACATAATTCCATAGAAATCATGAAACTGCCCACTACTTGAAGTTCTGTAAAATAACTGTTTGTCAGCTAGGAAATAAACATACACACTGATACTTGCCATGGAGGTCATACTGTGTCTAGTAGTTTGTGTTTTAATTGCACACTAAAGGTAGAATTGAATCTTTGGCAAAAAGATTGATGCAGACCTGATGAGGTAATCTTTTACCCTCCATATTATATTTTACTTAAGTAATAAACATACAACCATAATTGGCAGTCAAATTGGAACTCTCTTGACTGTAGTTAAATGTATATTTCTAATTGTATAATTCTCATAACTTCATGCAAAATTGAAGGTATGAATGCACTTCCTAAGGACAGAATCACTAAAGAATAAATCAATGAGTTTTCTAATCTTGAAAAGCTCATTATTATTTTTCATTGAACTGTGATTTTTTGGGTCAGTTAATAACTAGATTTGAGAGCTAATTAGGTTAATGGACCTATAATAAGTATTATAATAGATACAGAATCAGCTATTTTAATGTTTGATAAATGTAGTGGCTTTTGATTCCTTTTCTAAATTTGCAAAAAACATTTAAATATTTGCTTATATAGATATGTTTGTTTTCCTTCACAAGACTTCCCATCAAGTTGTTAATTCTTTTGTGCCTTAAGAATATTTAATAAACTCTTTTCTGCCATCTTAATTTTTAAAATTTTAATTTATAGGAATACTTAAATATGATTTTTAAAGTCACATATTTATAAATGTACAGAAATAAAACTTTAAAATTGTAGCATATCATCAAATTGAATTTCCAAACAAATGGAGAATCTCCCTTATAGTACCTTTAATAGGTGCTTGTCTGATTTAATCTTCCTATTGTAAAGGAATTTACTTCTTTCTGGACAACTTGTTACATTTATTGTAAATTCTAAAAATTTTAAAGTTCTTCTTTATATAAGTGAATATTTACCTCTCTTCTTCCTTTCCCACAGGTACAATTCTGTCTCTGAAACTTTCAGAGACTAAGCCTAATATCTTTCAAATGACAGCTATTCAAATATTGGTGATCAGATGTCATGTTCTTTTCATTTTTGATTCCTTAAACTAAGAAACCCTAGTTTCTTTAGTAGAGTTGTAGATATGATTTCTAAAGAAGTCACTATTCTGACTGTTCTATTTTAGACATTCTCCAGTTCTCTTTCGAGTCTTCCAAAATACAATAACCTCATTTTCAATTAATTGAAATATTTTGTATCTTGCCATGCCATATAAATCAAAGCTCCTTCTACTAACAATATTATTTCTAAATCTGATTATATTTTTAGTCTCTAACCACATATTGTATTGTCTTCATTTAGTGTTTACAATTAATTATTCTGTGTGAAGTATAATAAATAAATAAGTACTGATAAACTTTATCTCCCCTCCACCTCTCATCCCACAAATTATTCACTAATAGAAGATTTATATTATAGAAAGAACTCTTTTAAAACAAAATTTTAATTTTATTTTCTCATCGAATCCTAAAAAACTCTTTAGAAGAAAGTATAATATTTACCATTTTATAATTTTAAGGAATGAAATCCAGAGTGTTAAACAGCTTGATAGTCATCATACACTTATAGAATAATAAATGAGGAATTAAACTTGAGTACTAAGACTGAGTATCTCAAAAGACAATTACGATTTTTATAAGTAAAAATGAGGAAAAAGAGACATTCAAGACAAGTTGGTAAAGTTCAAGAAGCAGAACATGTATTCTAGTTACCTAATGGGATGTGGTGGATAAGATTAGAAAAATAGAGTATGATTTCTTCTAGAACAGAAGCCAGACAACTATATATATAGGGGTGCTTCTGAGAAATTTCCTGAAACATGGGGCTCAAAAGAACTGTATTAGAAATGGCTGTTATTTTAGATACTAAATTATGAAAATGTTGAACAGACTCAGACCTACAATGATATCTAGTCTGGTGACACTCAACTAAAGACCACCTTTAAGTTGACACCATTTCATTCATCATCTGCTGTCGAAGATTACTTCCTGAACTAAGTCTGTATATACTTTATTAGGTATAGTTTGTATGGAGATTTATTGAGTTCCTTTTACTTGTAATGCTTTATACTTTTCTCTAGGGATAAAAATGATAGATTACCAAATCACATTCCAAAAAAGAGAGATTAGAAGGAAAGGGTGCTGATTTAAATACAATGTGCTGTCTGTTTCAAGGTATGTATGTTTGTACAGAGAATTCAAGAAGGGCCAAATTAAGTTTCATATGAACAGCCCAAGAGAGAAGAAAAAAAAATATGGTAGAGTTTTCTTGGATAATAACAAATTATATTAGTATGGTCAAATTGAGGTAAAAGACAATAATGTATTTAGGAAGCTCTTTGGACGGTGGTAGCCTCATGACAAGAAGTTGTCCTGCAATACTGAAATCATGTGGTTTGAGGCTATCAGGTGTTCCACTGGAGAAGGATAGACAATCTCCTCCTGTGGGATTAACTGCCTCTGGAAACCTGCTGGAGGGTCATCTATGGGTCTGTTCAGACTCTTATGTACACAACAATAACAACAACAGTACTTGAATACGAATCAGTAAGAGAATAGTATGATTGTTTGAATCTGTTTGCTATTGTGAATAACATAGCAATCAATATGTCTATGCATATATCTGCTTGGGTGGCAGCTCTAGTTTCATTAGGCTATAATCCCAGTAGTAGAATTGCTGAGTTAAATTGTATTTCTATTTCCAACTTTTTAAGAAAGCTCCATACCTCCTTCCATAGTGATTGCATAATTTTACACTCCCATCAGCAGCAATCACAACACAATCTTTCCATTATTTGCTACTCTGTTAAACTCTGGTATTGTTACTGGGATGTGATGATATCTACTAGTTGTTTTTATTTGCATCTCTGATAGGGATTTTAAACATTTCTCCATGTGTTTGTTTATCATCTGAATGTCTTCTTTGGTTAACTATCTGTTCATATCCAAGTACCTGTCAAAAAATAATTGGATAGCATAATTATGGTATATTGACACAATGAGATACTTTGCAGGGTTGAAAAACAAGGAACTCATAGACTATTACACAATATGGGTGACACTGAAGGACATTATGCTTAGTGACATACATCAATCCTAAAAGGAACAACTGCATAACACCACTTTTATAAAACAAAATCTACATGAGGGTTGAGGAAAACTAAGAAAAGAAGGGATAAATGATGAACACTGCATTGGAATAGATGCAGGTAAGAATTGTTTAAAAGGAATATATGATTAGGCATTATTTGTATGACAATAGTCCAGAATAAAAGGTGAATAAGTAAGTGGACTGGAGGGAAGGATTGGAGCAGAGAAAAGAAATTATGTAACAATAATTATTTTTGCTTTGTTTTACAAAGTGAACTGTGGGGGTACAGAGGAAAATGTGCAATAATGAATGAATGAAAATTCAACTCTTCTGTAAACTCTAGTTAAAATCACAATACAAAATAAATTAAAGGGGACAGAAAGAAAAGAATAGGAAACAAAGGTAAAGAGTTTCAAGAACTTAAATTTTATTTTGCTCTTCTGGGGCTTCGTCTGACATACTTTGGACATGTTGCCAGGAGGGACGGGTCCTTGGAGAGGGACATCATGCTTGGGAGGGTGGAGGGACGGCACAGGAGGGGACGACCCTCTATGAGATGGATTGATTCGGTGACTGGGGTAATCGGGATGGGTGTGTCAGAGGCGGTGCGGTTGGCGCAGGATAGAGCAGGGTTTAGGGCTGTTGTGCATAGGGTCGCTATGAGTCAGAAACGACTCGACGGCACATAAAAACAACAACATTGATGTAGAAGGAAGAACAGAAATATTTTTTTTACGTGAGTGTATGATTAATATTATTTTAGCTCTATTGGTGGCTTGGAATCAGATGATTATATGAATTTTATGCTACGAATGACAAATTGAGGAAGAATGAAGTTGTATTAAAAAGTAAAAAAAGAGCATTTAAATACCTGTTCTGTTGTACAATGCCTGTGAGTGATAGGATATTATTCGTTTTCACACAAGGGACACTGATTAACAGAACCATCATTCAAGTATACTCACCAACCACTAAAATAAAAGACAATAAAATTAAGAACTTCTACAGACTTTTGAGCCCCTCATATATTTTGGTCATAATAGACAGAGAAGAGATTGAGACTGTTAACACTTTTGACTTGTTTGTTTTCACAATCAACACTCTTGACACCAATAATCAGAAAATCAAAACACAAATTCCATTAGGGAAGTCAATGGTCAGAGACTTCTCCAGGGTACTGAAGAGCAAGGATGTCAATCTAGAGACTAAGGTGCACCTGATCCAGACCATGGACTTTTCGATTATTTGCTATACATCAGAGAGCTGGACAGTGTCCAAGGTTGACAAAATAATTGATGCCTTTGAAATGTGGTCCTGGAGAAGAATATTGAACTTACCATGTCTTCCAAGAGAATGAACAGGTCTTTCCTGGAGAGAGTGCTTTTTTGGAGGTAAAGATTTTGAGACTATGTCGTGTATACTTTGGGCATGTAGCCAGGAGGGAAAAGTCTTTGAAGAAGGATATGCTACTTGGAAGGGTTGAGGAACGGTACAAGATAGGAAGACCTTGAAGGAGATGAATTGACAAAATTAACTGGAGTAATGAGGGTATGAGAGTCAGAGAAAGTGAGATTGCCTCAGAATAGAGCAGAATTAAGAGCTGTTGTTGTGTGTAGGGTTACTATGAGTCATGTTCAACTCAATCGCAAATTACAACAACAACAACCACCACATTTTTCGTTTCATCGCATATACTTTGGTCATGTTACTAGGAGAGGTTTTCATCGGAGAAGGACGTCATGCTTAGGAAGGTGGAGAATGGCAAAGGAGAAAAGGATCCTCAGCCAGGTAGATCAACAGTGAATTCTCCAATAGGCTCAAGTGTGTCAGAGATTGTGAAGATGACACAGGATAGAGTTCCTATTTATTGTTCATAAGGCCTCTGAGTCATATTCAACTTGATAGCCTCTAACAACAGCAATCTACTTTCCCCACCTTTGTTTTTTTTTTATTTTTATTGGTTTGCATACAATAATTTGTTTACATTGTGTTTCATACTTATATATTTTTGTTGTTGTTGTGCCCCCTCCCTGTCAAACTCTGCAATCACTTGATTCTCCCTCCAGCCCCAACTTCAGCCTCTCTGCCCCTTCCTCTTCCCTCTTTGGATATCCATACACATCTTACTGGCTGTCCTTCTGCTTTTACAGTAATGGTCTTATGCAGCATTTGTTCTTACGTGCCTTAGTTCACTCAGAATAATGCTCTCTAGGCTCTCCCATGTTACACAGTATTCTTCAAAATTGCTGTTCCTTAAGTGCTGCATTATATTCCATTGTGCAAATGCACCTCACTTTATCAGTCTTGTCATTTGTTGATAGATATTTTGTCTATTTCCACGGTTTTTTATATTGTACCCATAACTGCTGTGAACAACAGTGTACAAGTCTGTCGTTGTGTCTCCGTCGCTTGTGGTATATTCCTAACAGTGGAATAGCTGGGTTATGTGGAGTCTCCATGTTCACCTTTTGAGGAAACATCAAACTGTCTTCCGGAATAGCTGTTTTGCAGTCTGAAATAGATAGAATATGCAATATAGATGCATTCATATTAATTGGTAACTGGAACTCAAAAGTTGAAAACAAAAAAGGACTGGTAGTGGGAAAATAAAGACTTGTGTAGTGACAGAGATTAGGCTGAAGAGAGAAAAATAGAATTTCGTACAACCAATGATTTACTCATTGCAAATACCATTTTAAAAAATTCCAAGTAGCAACTGTACAAATGAACATCATTTGACTGACTTCCCAGGAAAGATTGACTACATCTCTGGAAAAATTTGATGGAGAAACTCCATATTATCAGTCAAAATAAGGTTGGGGCTGACTATGCTACAGATAAATTACTCACATGTAAGTTTAAATTGAAGTAAAGAAAATGAAAATAAGTCCAAAAGAACCAAAATATTACCTTGAGTCTATGCCAGTTGTATTTAAAATTCGTCTCAAGGATGGACTTGATATATTGAACTTTGATATTCAAAGGTGAGTTGAGTTACAGGATGACATCACAGTTAACAACCATGTGTCAGGGTTGTATACTTTCTCTATACCTTTACGCCTACTCAATCTGTATGCCTAACAAATTATTTAAGAAATTTGGCTATATGAAGAAGAATCAGGGTTGAAAGAAGACTCGTCAACATCTTTACCTATGCAAATGACACAACATTGTTTTCTGAAAGTGAAGATGTCTTGAAGTACTTATTGCAGAAATTTAAAGACTATAGCCTTCAATATGGATTGCATCTCAACATCAAGAAAACAAAAATCCTCACCATTGGAAAAATATACAACCTTGTGATAGATGGAGAAAAGATAGAAATTGTCAACTATTTAATTTTACTTGGATCGACAATTAACACCCAGGGGTTAGTAGTCAAGAAATCAAAACACACATTATAGTGGGAAAATCTGCTGTCAAGGAGCCCTCCAAAGTGCTAAAGAGCAAAGATGTTAGTTTAAAGATTTATTTTTTAAAAAGCCTTGGACTTTTCAATGGCTTCTATGAATCTGAAAGTTGGATGATAAATAAAAAATACAGAAGAAGAATTAATACCTTTAAACAGTGATATTGAAGAAGAATACTTACTATTTCATTTGTTACCAAAAGCACAAACAAGTCTGTCTTGGAGGAAGTGAAACCAAGGTACTCCTAGGTATCAAAGATGCTGAAACTTTATCTCACGTACTTTTGACATGTTGTAAAGGGGATAAGCCTTGAAAAGGAAATAATACTCTTAAAGATTCAGAGTCAGAAAAGAGCGGAATACTCCTAAAAAGATGGATTGATAACAGTGATTATGACAATTGGCTCCATCATATCAGAGATAGTGAGGATGCTACAATATATGGCAAGGTTCAGATCTGTTGTTCAGAGGGTCCCTATGAGTATTGTTGTTGTTAGATGCCATTGAGTTTATTAAAACTCATAGTGAACTAAAGTCTCTTGTTGAAGTAACACTGACAATCTATCTCTTTGAGATTCTTTCTCTCCTTATCTCACTCTCCATCTTTCCAAGCATGATGTTCCATTCCCAGGAATAACCTAGCCTAGCTACATGCCCAAAATACGAAAGATGAAGCTTGGTCATTCTCGCCTTCTAGAAGTACTCTGACCATACCCTTTGCAGGATATATACGTTTATCCTTTTAATGTTGTTGTTGTTATGTGCCGTCAAGTTGCTTGTGAGTCATAGTAACCCTGTATACAACAGCCCTGAAACCTACTCTAGCCTGTGCAAAGTACTGTACTAGACACTTTTCAGTAACTTTAACAATATTAGGCAGCTCGATTTCACATAACAACATTACTAAATACAACCTCATTAATGGTATTTTTAGGGAAAGAAAAATTGATGTCGTTGCTAGGGACCATAAAGTCAGCTACCACTTATACCAACCCTGTGTCATTGTCACAATATCCATCATGCTCGAGCCCATTGTATAGACACTATGTCATTCCATCACATTGAGTCTTCTTTTGATTACTTTCTAGTTTTCCCAGAAAAATGTCTTTTCCAAGGACTTCCTAACTCTATGTAAAAATGTGTGAGATTAATTACCTTCAACAAAGCAGATATGGAAAACAGTATATTTAACACTTGTAAAAGCTAAAATCATATATTTATAGTTAACCAATGTGATTGTGGGGAGGGAGAAAGAAGGTTCAAGAAAACTCAACTGTCTGAAAGAAACTATTAATTTTATTATAAGCAAACATTATGGATAATATTGGAGATAATGATTTTATGAATGATTAAGGGAAAGATCATAGTTGTAAACCTGTTGGCCATTTCTGTAGATAAAAGTGGACACATTTCTTCCATGAATTCAGTCCTGTAGTGATAGATTTGTAAGCATAAACACATATAATGAATATTTGCTCAAACTAGAATATCAATGATATTTCCACTTTAGAGAAGGACAAGTTTAAAGATAATGACATCACAGAGACAGATAAAGAAGGAGCATGATACAGGACTTTAAACGGAACTGCGTAATATATTAAAAAAAAAATTGTTCTTGTTGTTATGTGCCATCGAGTCGTTTCCAACTAATAGCGACCCTATGCACAACAGCTCTAAACCCTGCTCTATCCAGCGCCAACCGCACCGCCTCTGACACACCGATCCTGACTACCCCAGTCACCAAATCAATCCATCTCATAGAGGGTCCTCCCCTCCTGCACTGTCCCTCCAC
>NW_006399819.1:5190712-5200118 GCF_000299155.1 Elephantulus edwardii
ACAGACCACCAATTACTCATGTGCAAATTCAAGCTGAAGCTGATGAAAATTAAACCAAATCCACAGGAGCCAAAATATGACTTTGATTTCAAAAACAATAATAACATGCCAAAACTGTTGTTGTGTGCTGTAGAGTTGGAATTGACCCGTAGCTGACTGCCTGGAGGGTTTTCAGAGGCAGTTATTGGCATGGGAGGAGATTGCCGTCCTTTTTCTGTGAGAAGCTGGTGGATTGAACTGCGTGGCTTTGGGATTGCAGTGCAGCTTCTTGCCATTAGGCCACCAGTGCATCATGCCAAAAATGGTGGCAGAAAAATCTTAGATCACAGCTTGCCAGGTGTGCTAGGTTTTGCCTTTGTTGGGTGATACTTATCTAGATTAAGAAACAAGAGCTGTAGCATGTGAAGAGATTATACCATTCAAGCTCTAAATCATGGCTGTCGATGTTATAAAACTCTCCCCTAGATACAGGCATGATGCAGAGACACCTCAACCAGCTTTGGAGGGCAAAGACCAAAAGTTGTTGGATGCAGCATCAATAGTAGAGCAAGAGCCGTAGTTCAGTAAACTTGAGAACTCTGTCCAGAGCTGAGTAACAAAATGACGTTAGCCATTGGCCAGTAACATAAAGAATCCACAAGAATTTGCTGCATGACAGGGTACAGAATGTCTAAGACTTATTGGTCTTGAGTGACATCAATGCAGAACTCTTTTTGAACATCTACACTTGTGGGGTGACCTGTGTGTGGTTTCAATTTGAATCCAAGTGTTAAGATCTGCTTTAAGCCCAGTGCTGAGCTAGGTTTAACAACAGCAGCATTTGTTCTCAGGGATTCTGTGTTCTGACAGGGAAAACAGAACCAACTTCTCAGCAAGGCAGTGGAACCCCATGACACCAAGATAGGGGTAGGTGCAGTAAACTGTGTAAGTGGCAGTGCTTTATATTTTAAGAATAAAAGTAGTATTTAAAAATAAGATTAAGAAGTCACAAAGTCAGGTAAGATAATTTAAAGGTCCATTTTCTTCATCAATTGAATAAGATTGTGTTGAGATCGGAGTATTACTGCTTTAGGTAAAGTATGGAACCTAAACATCAGATTTGCTACACTACAAGCTCAAAGCACATGGTTCATATTCAGCAGCTGTTCTGCAGGAGAAGGATGGACAATCTCCTCCAAAGTGATTTACTGCCTCTGCAAACTCACTAGAGGGTCAAATATGGCTCAGTTCTTACTTGGTGGTACATGAAAACAACATGATGGGAAAGGAAAAGGATGATATTGAATAGGACTCTACCATGGATACAATATTTCCCCCAGTTTCACCTTCTTTTCCTTCAGTGTAAGTGAAATTTGGATGTTCGTAGGATTCAGAAAAATATACAGACACTGAGCAGAATTCAAGTGATCAAACCAGAATAAAAAAAAAATAAAAATTTGGATGGGAAGGAATGGTTACAAAGTAAAGAAGATAGGAAAACTTACATGTTTACTATTATCTATGCCATGGATAAATAAGTCCTCAATACCTTGAAAGAGTATGAAAAGCTGTAGAAAACACATCTTCAGTTTGTGAGCATTTTTCTACTGATTTCTAGCTAGAGTGACCAACATTTCACATCACATAATATAATACCTTTAATTAGAGTTGGGCCTATACAACTACGAAACAAATTTCCACAGAATTCTCATAGAAATTCATGGATATTGAGGGGAGCTCTGGTGGCCTAGTGGCAAGAAGCTGTACTACAATCCCAGAGGTACACGGTTCAAATCCTCCAGATGCTCTGCCGGAGAAGAAGGGACAATTTCCTCCTGTACCAGTCAGATCTGATTTGATGGTATATGCACAAAAAATAATAATAATAATAAAAAATTCGTAGATAGATTCTGGTATCAGAGATGGGAGGTGCTCGGTATGGAAAAGAAATACACGTGAATGAAATTGGTGTAAGCCCACGCAGAGCTGATCATCACAAAAGTGACTAGAAGGAGTTAGAAATAAATCCAATGATATCTGGAGTCACAAATAGGAAGAACATGGTACAGAAGAAGATAGTGAAGTTAGCTATTAAAGTCATTGATAATAATTTTCATAAATCTCTACATTATTTCATCTCAAAGCATGATATAAGAAACAATATTAAATTTCTTGTTGAAAAATGTATCCCCTAGCATTACAGGACTTTTGCAAAATATTTTCTTCAACATTCACAGCTTCAAAACTCCATCAAAAAGGAAATAATGTTAATTTAATTTGGTCTGTTCCTCTGACCAAAAAAAAAAAAAGAAAAAACAACCAAACAACACCTGAGTGGTATGATTAATTTAGCATTTGAATACAAACTGAAAGATTGGCAATTCAAAACTACTCAAAGGCACCTCAAAGGAAAGACACAGTGATTGGGTTCCAAAAGGTAACAGCCTTGCAAATCATTTACAGAAGTTCTGCTCTTCATAGGCGAGCTTCAGAACAACTGGTATTACTCTGAACATACTACAGTTTTACTGATAACATGTTTCTTTTTTTAGCATGTACTATTTGTTTAATATCTACTTTATATTGTGTTTCCCTATAAACAGAATAAATATAGTTGCCTAAATTTGTAAGAGTCCTCAAATTTCTCCTTTGTTTTGAAAAATTAGATCTCTACTTTCTACATTATTTTTTACTTTATTCTCAATCTATTTATATTATTCAAAGATCCTCAATAGTAGTTCTGAGATAACTATTATGGATGATAAGTATCCTGCAAGTCTTTTTAGATTTGTGAAATAAATTAATTCAAAATCATTAGATACTTTATTTTCTCCAATTCTGTGGTCCGGTGGCCCCTAAAATATGTTTGTGGACAACATATTATAAAATAATGTCAGCTGAATTAAATGTATGTCTTCTTTTTACTTTGGATTCTAAATTAGATTTTGCCTTTTAGGTTCTAATAAAAAATATGAGTTCATTTCCTTGAACAAAAGTAAATGTTTTCAAAATGAGCTTACATTCTCAAAAGCCATTACATTTAATTTACATGAGTCGTACATGTAAGTACAAGTTTATTAGTAGATATAAAACTAAAACTCACTGCTATTTAGTCAATTGTCGATTCCAACTCATAGAGAATATCCATCAGTTTCTGAATTTGTAAAGCATAGTGAAGGAGATTGCAAGTCTTTTTATCATGGGGGTTAGAAGTGTAATACTCTATACAGGAGACACCAACAGAGTTCCCAGTAAAAATATAGTGTTGGCATTGTTGTTGTTATGTGTCATTGAGTTGCCTGCAACTTATAGTGATCCTATGTACAATAGCTTTTAAGCCTGCCTTGTCCTGAGCCAGTCTCAGTGACTCTGACACACCTACCACATTACTCAAGTTACCATACCAATCCATCTCATCCAGGGTCTTCCTCACCCGTGCTATCCCTCCCCCCTTCCAAGCATGATGTCCTTCTCTAAGGACCTGTCCCTCCTCACAATGTGACCAAAGTATGTGAGATGGAGCTTCAAAATCCTAGCTCCAAGCAGAAACTTGGTTTTACTCTCTCCAATACAGACATATTTGTTTTCATGGTGGTCCATGGTATGTATGTTCAAGACTCTTCTCCAGCATGACAACTCAAAGACATCAATTCTTCTTCTATCATCCTCAGTCATTGACCAGCTCTCTGATGCACAGCAAGTAATTGCAAAGACCACGGCCTAAATCAGGCTCTCCTTAGTCTCAGACTGACATCATTGCTTCTCAGTACTTTGGAAAGGGAAGGGTTAATTTTAAAACAATGAAACACAGTCAATTACTTTAAATTGATTGTCAAAAATTATATAGTTCTGAGAAGTTTTCTTGACACTCCTCCAAGAGTTACACTTCAAATTGGCTATCTTAAACAGGACAGCTCTATCAGTTAATCTAGCAAGGTTGTTTACGTGGTATCTGTCCTCTTTTCCGAATAGGCAAATGAAGATAGAATTTCTTTCAAAATCAGTTCTAGTTAAACAAGGAAAATTCACTTAAGTCCACTGTTGAATAAAGCAAGAAATGTAATTTAAATGAAAGGAGGAAAATTGACTATATTAAAATGTTTTGTATAGTAACCTAAGTGGGAATCAGTATGTCCGTACCATATCTAGATTCATGTCAAGTACATCCCTTCACTTATTCTTTGTGAAGATATGATGACCACTTTAGGACTACTGGTTTGCTGAGAAGTAGATTTTTAAAAATACATCTGGGTTCACACAGGAGTGCTTATTAGATTAAGTTTGTAAATGATATTTTAAATATAAATTCATATTCCAGAGCAGACTCTGCAGTCAGCATGTTTCATAATAGAAGCATTCAGGTACTATCTAGTTTAGATTTATTACTCGTCCCATTGTCTGCTGCAAAGACTGAGAGAATTGATGAAGCTATTTTATTAGCAGCATTACATATTGAGTGCTCTTCCGAAGCCTCCTTTTATCACACTTTAAAAATCATTCTCTAATTTAACAACAATATTAAGAAAGCTCTTTTATTCAGTGCAATTATGTGAAAGAATACTCACTTTTTTTAAGGGGTTAATCTTCAGGGATGAAAAAGATTATCAGCTTTTGAACCAATTTAAGTAGAATCTCCAGAAACAAAGCCAGGACAAATAATTATTGGCAGTTCACAGAAGGCATTCTGTGCCCACTGCTCTGCTGGATTCCGTTAAAGTCAGCTTGCTTGTCTTAATGGGAAACACCTGTGGTCCGGAACATAAGAAGATAAATCAAACTAACTGTGCTTTGAGACACTCAAACTAAATTATGGAAATAAAAATCTCCTCGTCTCAGCATCACCAATGTCCCTCTTTCCCTTGAAACAGATATTAAAGAGAGGCTGTTTTGGAAGTATTTATTTCCCTGAGGCATTCCAGAACTCTCCACATTGTCACTGAACACGTCAGCCAGAAGACAATTTCTCCAGACTCCATGGCCATTATTTCAGTGGCCCATTAAACAATTTTAAAAGAGCAAGCTTGTAGAAATGAGTACGAGTTCTTTTCATCTCAAACTTGGAGAATTATTGGTATGTCAAATAGGCAGAGAAGACATACTTTCCCCTTATCTGATGTAAGATCCTTGAGATAATGACTATTTTTAAAAAGTATAAACATACCAATTTATTGTCAAAATGACTAAAATGCTGTTTGAATGTGGAGTGATATCATATGGAAAGGATATATTAATCTGCAAGATACCTAACAATAAATTACTAAAATGATAAAGTCTGCATTAGTGGATGCTCAGAGAAAACAGAGAAGATGAAAAATAAGTCTTTACGAAAAAACATGTATAGCCACAAAGAAAGAGATTTTCTTGTTAGGGTACATGTGATGTTATCATTAGCCAGAAGGCAAGAATTTCTACCTTTTTATCTTTTCCAGGAAAAATAGCCTTCAAATTGGACATTGTAGAATAAAATGTATTCAGAGCAAAAAGAGTTTCCTGAGGCAGTCACATTGGAAGCATACTAGAAAAGAATGACAGTGACCATAATTTGATTGTTTTCCCATGTAGAAATGAGGACAAAACAAGAGAAGGGATTATTATAGATGAAACAAGGTTTAGGACCTCACAGGTCCCGGAAGAAGGTGAAGGAGTGATCAGCAATAATACAAACAGAGCTCTGGATGCTTGAAATTGTCTTTCTACTAGCTTTTTCCTCTCCTGAGCCAAGGGATCATATTTTCAAACTCATGTCCCTCCCATCTGGTTGAGGGTTTATTGTAAAGCAAATATTTCTGTTTTCCTCTAATTTTACAATATGTAAAATAATAGACAACAAATATCAATGGGCATATTGCCCCAGTGTCATGAAAACCACTACGCTTGAGTATTGCAGCAAACTGGAAAATACATGCCTTTTCTAACAATGCATGAGTACCACACTCTAGTATATTAAGGAGCTCTGGTGACTTAATGGTAAAGAGTTGTACTGCCATCCCAAATGTATGTGGTTCCAATTCACCAGCTGCTCTGTGGGAGAAAGTTTTGCAATCTCCTCCCATCTGATTAACTGCCTCTGAAAAGCCACTGAAGGGTCAACTATGAGTTGGTTCCAACTCAACAGTACACAGCAACAGCACGATAGTTATATTTGTGTCATGTTACCTTATTCTTCAGATTTGAAAGAGAAACTATAAACAGAGCTTTTAATGAAGACCATCTTAGTTTTTACAGTGTCTATTTCCTATCCAGATTTTGAATACTAATCTTGGAATTTCATTTTTTGCATTTATTTGTTTATATCCTTATTTATCAGCTTTAATAAGTCAACATTGGGCAAATCAAATAATATCTTTGTGAGCCAGATGTGCTTCATCACAACTGGGTTACAGATTGTTTATTGTAGAAGTATATAATATGGACATTGTTCTAAATTTTATGTACAAGAGGTCATTGGAGAAATTCTCCAAGGACTTGATAGTTAATCACAGAGGACACGACTTTAAGCCTCAATAGCGAAGATTTATCCACTGGATAGTAAAAGGAATTAAGGTAGTTGGGTCAAACACAATCTAATTTGTGTTTTTTCCAACATCTGTTCAGCTTTTGCACAATCATACACATATTGCTGCTAATGAAGACAGAAGAAAAAAGAGAACCCATTTTCTGAGATAGTCTCCCTCCCCAGTTGTTCTTAGATTATAGAAATGCAGAATGCTCTCGAGGGAACTCTGGTTACCACTGGCAAGAAGCTGTGCTGCAATCCCAAAAGTGTGTGATTCAAATCCACTAGATGCTCTGCTGGTGTGGGAGGAGCAATCTCTCCCTGTGCCAGTCAGATCCAACTTGACGGCGTACAACAATGGGGGGGGGAAGGGGGGAGGGAAAGAAATGCTCCTTTATTTTTTTTTAAGATTAAATTTATTTTTATAAGCCATAAATGTATACCCTTGTTTGGCTTTAAAGAGGTCTACTTTAAGGGGGAAAAAAAAAGATGTATATTGACTCTTCTCCAATGACTAATACAAAAATAAATAAAGATACACATTGGACAAAAAAAAAAAGACATTCTTACAGATATGAGCTCTGCTGGCATATAATATTTAATGTGTTTTTCTGCTAACCAGAAAGCCACAAATGTTTTTTTTTTCTTCTAATAAGCATAACCTACCAGTTTGACTTCACCAGTGGCTACATGGAAGAAAGAAGCATGATCTCTTTACTGTAAGATTTATAGCCTCATATACCAGATGAGAAGTTGCTGTGGGTTGTTTGAAGGTTTGAAGTTTTTCCCTGGAATTTTTAAGTGGTGCAAATGGTTTTTATTTTAAAACCAACCAGAGGCACCTCAGAGGAAAGGCTAGCAATTAACTTTTAAGAGGTCACAGACTTGGATCCTATGGAAAAGAATCCATAATTCTACAGACCTTACACACGGAATCTTCTTCATAAGTCAAAATTAACTTGATGGCAACAATGACTTGATTTCAACAGACCCATGTGACAAACTTTATATTAAACATGTGAAAACCATGAATTTAAATTGATAGCAAATATTTTTTTTTAAATGTGTCTTTACCTTGGAGCAAAAGAGGCTAAGTGGGATAGAGAACAGGTAAATTAGTATCAATTCTTGTTTGAATTGTACATTGCTCTGTGTGTTGATTTCAACTCAAGGTGATCTCCTGTGTTTAACAGTAGAACGATGTAGACAGGCCTATTAAAATAGGCATTTTAGGTAAAAATTTATATACCTGAAGTATCAAAACTCATTGCAATTGAGTTGCAGCGTACTCATAGCTGACTCTCCATTGGGTTTCCAAGGCTGGGAGGAAATTGTTAATCATTGTACTTTTAGGTGCTGTTAGATTAGAATTTCAAGAAAGGTACTGCTTTTGAATTTGCAGTGAAATGAGCAAAGATTTAGAACTGGAAAATAAAAAGGGAAGAACTCACTCAGCATCTCTCAAGCTGAAAGAACTGGAGAACAAATTCAAGTTCAAGTTGCAATATTGAGGGATGCTATGGGGGGAAAAGTCGTGAATGATCCAGGATACAGCAAAAGAAGATGAAAGGAATACAGAATCATTGTATCAAGAGGAATTGTTTGACACTGAAAAATTTCAGGGTGTATCACATGAACTCTAGCCAATTGTAATAAAGGAAGAAGTTACAGCTGTGTTGAAGGCATTGACAATAAACAAGGCCCCGGGAATAGATGGAATACCACCTGACATGTTTCAACTAGCAGAAGAAACCCTGAATGTGCTCACCATTTGTGCCAAAAAATTTGGAGGACAGCTTCCTGGCCTACTGACTGAAAGAGATCAATATTTGTTTTCATTCCCAAGACAGGTGATCCAATAGAATATAGAAATTGTCAAATAAGATCATTAATATTACATGCAAGCAAATTATTACTGAATATTATCCAAAAAACAGCTAGAACACTACTTTGGCAAGGAACTTCCAGAAGTTTAAAAAGGGTTAAGAAGAGGCTGTGACACCAAATATGTCATTACTGATATCAGTTGTAACATGGATGAAAGCAGAAACTACCAGAAGAATTGATTTGACTATGTGTATCATAGCAAACTATGATTCACACACTGGGAACAATGAATATCCCAGAATAATTACTGTACTCATACAAAATCTATACCTAGATGAAGAAGCTGTTGTTAGAAAGGAGCAAGGGATCACAGAATGAGTTAAAACCAGGAAGGATGTTTATCAGTGATTTACCCATTCTCCATATCTATTCAATATTTATGCTGAAAATAAATTGTGGAGATACACTCTATGAAGATGAATATAACATCAGATTTGGAGGAAGAATCATCAATAACCTGCATGATGCACATGGCACAATTTTGCAGAATATCAGGAAACACAGGATTCGGTATGGATTGCATCTCAAATTTAAGGAAACAAAGGTCCTTATTATTGGGCCAATAGGCAACATCATAATAAAGAAAGAATTTAAATTGCTAAAGATTTCATGTTACTTGGATCGGCAATCAACACCCTATGTAGCAGCAGTCTAGGTATCCGAAGACATTTTGCATTCGGCAATGATATCTGTTTGAAGACAAACTTGTGACTGATTCAGGTTATAGTCTTTTCAATTATTTGGTATGCTTCTAAGAGCTAGAGACTGAATAAGAAAGACAGAAAGATAGGATACTTTTTCATTATGAGGTTATATAAGAGTACGGAATATACCACAGACAATCAAAAGAACTCATATATCTTGGGGTAAAATCAACAACAACAACAACAACAACAATTAAAAAAAACATAATTAGAGTGGTCCTTGGAGGCTAAAATGGGGAAGCTTCACCTCTTATTCTTTGGCATGTTACTAGGAGAGTCTATTCCTTGGAAAGGGAAAGCATGCTTGGAAACACGGACAGTCAGAATAAAAGAAAGAAGA
>NW_006399819.1:5200908-5202098 GCF_000299155.1 Elephantulus edwardii
GAAGAGCAATGGTGTCACTTTGGGGATTAAGGTGTGCCTGATACAGACCGTGGTCTTTGCAATCACTTGTCATGCATCAGAGAGATGGATTATAACTAGGGAGGATAAAAGAAGAATTGATGCCTTTAAGCTGTGGTACTGGAAAAGAGTATTGAATATACATGGACTGCTAAGAAAATAAACAGATTCAACCTGGAGAGGGTTAAACCAGGCTGCTCTTTGTAGGCAAAGATTCTGAAGCTTTGTCTGAGATACTTTGGACATGTTGCAAGGAGGAACCAGTCCTTGGAGAAGGAAGTCGTGCTTGGGAGAGTGGAGGGACAGCACAGGAAAGGAAGACTCTCTATGAGGTAGATTGATTCAGTGACTGAGGTAATGGGGTATGTGTTTTGGAAACAGTCAGATTGCCACAGGATAGAGCAGGGTTTAAGGCTGTTGTACACAGGGTCACTATGAGTTAGCTGCAGATGACTTTACAGCATATAACAACAACATGAGTTGTATTCTTCCAAACAGCATCTAACAACAACAACCACCACTATGAACTTAGCTGTCAGGTTAGAAAGCCAATTAGTTTTCCATTTAGCAATTTCCTAGACACTGCTTCATGAAATGGGTTACAATTTCTACCATGTGTCACTGTTATCATTATTTACACTGTATTTCCATTAATCTACTTTCCCTGGCTCTCTTCTTGGCTTTAGAGGTGATCACGCAGCAGTTTCATATCATTGATCATTTAAGTGAACATAGTACCCACAAGTGGTACTGTTTAAATCATCATCAGCAGCAGCAGCAGCTAGATCCTAGACACTGTCACCAAGTTGTGCCAAGAAATTTGGAGGATAACCACCTGACCAACTTACTGGAAGATCCTTACTCCTATTAAAAAAAAAAGGTGATCCAGCAGAGTGTGGAAATTATCAGACAATATCATTAATATAATGTGCAAGCAAGATCTTGTTGAAAATTATTCAAAAATGACTGGAAAAGCACATCAGCAGAGAATTGCCACAAGTACAGGCTGGGCTTAGAAGGGTTCATGGTACTAGGGATATTACAGTCAATTTTAAATGGCTCTTAGCTGAAAGCAGAGAATACCAGAGGAATGTCTGTGTTTCATTGACTATGCAAAGGCATTTGACTATGTGGATCAGAACAAACTGTGGCTGACTCTGAGAAGAATGGGA
>NW_006399819.1:5203019-5204783 GCF_000299155.1 Elephantulus edwardii
TGTTGATAAATCGTCCACCAATCTTGACCCCACATTTCTCGTCAGAGAGCCCAGCCTCCCGGATAATCTGTTAAATCTATATACAGAACAGATAATTTGGGAGGCAGGGCTCTCTGAGGAGAAATGTGGACTCAGGATTGAAGGAAGATTTTTCAAAATCCATGTTATGAAGATGTCATCATCCTGCTTGCTGAAACTGAGAATGACCAGAGGCATTTGCCACAGAAAGGCAAGGACTACAGCCTTTAATTTGGGTTGAAACTCAATATATAAAACTACAACAACAACAAAACAAAAACAAACCTACAACACAACAACAAAGATTCTCAAAACTGGGCATATTGGCAGCTTCATGATAGATGCTGAAGAGATTGAGATTGGTAACAGCTTCAGCTTGCTTGGCTCCATGGTCAATATTTTTGGTACCAGCAGCCAGGAAATCAAAGACAAATTTCATTGAGAAATCTTGCTATCAGTGACTTTTCTAGATTACTGAAGAGCAATGATGTCAGTCTAGAGATTAAGGTGTACCTGATCCAGACCATGGTCTTTACGATTACTTGTTATATATCGGAGAACCGGACAATCACTAAGGATAATATAAAAAGAATTGATGCCTTTGACTTGTGGTGCTGGAGAAAAGTATTTGATATACAATGAACTGCTAAGAAAACAAACAGGTTCGTTCTGGAAATGGTGAGACCAGGTTGTTCCTTGGAAGCAAAGATTTTGAAACTGACATATTTTGAGCAAGTTACAAGGAGGGACCAGTTCTTGTAGCGGGACATCATGCTTGGAAGAGTGGAGGGACATACAAGAGAGGAAGTCTCTGGGTGAGATAGTGACTCAGTGACTTGGGTAGTGGGGGTAGGTGTATCAGAGACAATCCAATTGACTCAGAATAGAACACGCTTCAGAGATATACATAGGGTCATTATGAGTTAGAGTCAATTTGAAGCCATAAAACACCATCACTAGGATGAAAGTGGTCTCCCAGTATGGGTTAAGTTTCAAGTTAAAAAGTTAACTTAGAGCAATAGTATGAAGTTTCTTTTTATCTTTATAAGTACAGTGAATCAAGCCCTTTTAAAAAAAGCGTGTTGTATTTTGGCTTTTTCTCCTATTCTTTCCGGGATCTTTTATTGTGACCTTGGTCAAAACGGTCCCTGGTGGTATGTGACTACCATCTAAATCAGATTTTAGGCATACAAGACCATGTTTCATGTAGACAATTAGTCCTCTGACTAATTCCTTCTTTGACTCTTTGCTTACACTTGCTTTCTTATGTTCTAGGTAAGGAAAGGTCTATAAGATTTTTTGAAGAGCTGACTTTTCTGGACATAGAGACTCCTGAATGGATTTTAACTTGTAACTTTTCAGCTAACAGCCAAGCATGTTAGTTCTTTTTAACATGTTAGCTATTTTTACTTAATCAAGTAAAATAGGGTATCATTTCTATCTTAGTCATTAAAAGCCACAGCAAGATAAAGGTAAATAATCCAATTGAAAAATGGGCACTGGATATGAACAGACGCTTGACCAAAGAATACATTCAGATGGCCAATAAGCACATGAAGAAATGATCAAAATCCCTAACTCTAAGAAAGATGCAAATCAAAACAACTATGACATGTCATCTCACCTCAGTAAGAATAACAAAATTTAACAGAACAGCAAGCAGGAAATGCTGGCAAGGTTGTGGAGAAACTGGAACCCTTATTCATTGTTGGTAGAAGTGTAAAATGGTGCAAGCACTGTGTAAAG
>NW_006399819.1:5205126-5220268 GCF_000299155.1 Elephantulus edwardii
ATATAAGGGTTGGGGTAAAACTCAGAAAAACTGGATAGATTATGTATACTGAAATGAAACAGATGAGGGAGAGAACAGTTTAAAAGCAATATATGATAGGGTGTTATGATTATCACGAGAGTCCAGAATTAAGCTTGCATAAGTGGAGTGCATTCAGGCCGGAGGGAGGGGATGGAGGGGAGCGGATTGCATAACAAGGAAGAAGTTTATCAGTTTATCTTTTGCTTTTCAAAGAGAGGAATGAACTGTGGGGGTGGGGGAGGGTAGAGAAAAAAGCACAACAATGAATGAATGGAAATCCAAAATCTCTGTAAATGTTCATTAAAATTAATGAAGTAAAATTTTAAAAAAGCAATTATAGAACCACACTGTAGCCTTCTAATTCTGTGAAATATTTCATTATATAATGCTCAGATTGAGAACTGTATGCATATTCCCTAGGTTTCCTAGTCTCCAGAGATTATTTGGAGGAATAATTGAGAGATATGAACAAAAATGAACTCTACCCCTAGAAGATCATACTGTGAAGAAATCTGTAAGATTTTTGGTGACTTCTGATCTTCCTTTTTCCTCAGAATATTTATAGGTCATTCTATAGTATGAATTAACACATTTAATAGATCACTCTAATGACATTGTGAGGAACTGTCTTAAATATGTTCTTGAAAATACATTTGTTGTTAGAAACCATCTATTCTTCTCCTACTCATAGTCCCTCAGAGTAACTTTTATGTGTAACAGAAGATAACACATTGCTTGGTTCTGCACTGTGCTCACAATCACTGCTGTACTTAATCCTAATGTTGCTGTTACTATTTCAGTCCATCTTGTTGAGAATTCATCAAATTGGATAAGATGACATTCTAACAAAATCAAACCAACAGAAAAAGAAACAAAACACTCAACATTTGACAATTATTAGAGTTCAGCAAAATTATAACACTGGTAATTAGGTATTTATTTTACACAGATAAAAATAAATTCATATTTACTTTAAAATTATTTACATATTTTAATTAAAAAGTGAGTATTCTAATGTAAAGATCAGATGCTAAATGATACATTCCACTTAAAACAATTATAACATACAAGTGATAGATATTAAAGTGTTATTATAAACAAACACCTCATAAAACAAATGCAATTAATTAAGCATGGACCTTAAAACAATTAAACATAATTTGATTTGCTTTTAAAAGAGATCATTCAACAAACAAAGTACATCAGTGGTTATCACTGAACCGTGAGTGTATTTCTGTGCAATTCTTTCATGCAACTGATAAGCTCTTTCTGAGCATATACTAGCGTGGGGAATATGAGAAGGTATTTATGAAGTAACTCCAAACAGACTTCTGACTTCTTCGTCTTCAAATAACCCCATCTCTTACTTGATAACTTTAAGAAAACCTTTTGAAAAACTTTCTGCTTTTTGACAGGAATGGATAGTGAGCTGTAGGTATGGTTTCAAAGAAATAATTTCTAGTTTGTTCCCATCATCTGCAGTTCACGATATATATATATATATATAAAAATTCTGATGCAAAGTTACCTGTATCACTTTTGAAACTGTCATGTTGATATTCATCTTGTTTATAAAGTCTTTGAAACAGAGTAGAACTATACTTGCCACATAAGCTTTGCTTTGCTTATTGTCTTTTCCCCTCTTCCTGACAACTTTGAGCTCTGGAATAGTACTCCTACTCAGTACAAACATTTAATTCAATGGCTAGAACTGTCAAGACAAAATTAAAATTTTAAATGCAAGAGACAAAATGTGTATTTTATATCTGGTAATAAATAATAATAAATAATAATAAATAATAATAAATAATCATTCTCAGTATTTTTATAGATAAATTCCATGTTTATATAAGATTATTAAACTTGAAAAAGTATTCATTGTGGAAGCAGATGATACTTTGTCTTGTTCTGATGACAAATAAACAAAAATTAGCCTCTTACATTGAAATCTGCCTCTTTAAATCGTGATGTCAGATGGAATCTAGTTGAAAGCAGACAATATCAGAAGAGTATATATCTATGCAAAGGCATTTGACTGTATGGATCAGAACAGATTAAGGATAACATTGAGAAGAATGGAAATCCCAGAACACTTAATTGTGCTCGTATAAAATTATAGATCTAGAAGCTGTTGTCCAAAAAAAAAAAAAAAGGGAACACTATATGTTTTAAAATCAGAAAAAGCATGTGTCAGGATTATATCCCTTCTCCACACCTATTCAATCTGTTGTTGAAAAACATCGATTCAGAACTGACCCATAGCTGACCCTCCAGTGGATTTTCAGAGGCTGTTAACTGCATGGGAAGAGATTACTCATCCTTCTCCAGCAGACCAGCTGGTGTATCTAACCATGCGCCTTGGGATTGCAGTGCAGTTTCTTACCACTAGGCCTCCAGAGCTCCCTGTATGCTTAAATCTGTACATTTAGCAAATAATTTGGAAAGTTGGCCTCTGTGAAGAAGAATGTTGGACTGGAGGAATGACAGAAGACTGATCAACATATGCAGATGACATAACTTAGCTTGCTCAAACTCTTATTACAGAAAATGAGATTTAAAAATTATAGTCTTCAGTATCAGTTATATCTTGAAATCAAGAAGATAAAAATCCTCACCACTTGATTTATAAACAATATCAGGATGTTGTTGTGTGCCACCGAGTTGACTACGACTCGTAGTAGCCCTATGCACAATAGCTCTAAATCCTGCTCTATCCTGAGTCAAATTTCACTAAAGCCTCGCTACTTGAATGATAATCAATATCACGATTTTGTCATATGCAACCAAGTTGACTATAACTCATAATAACCCTATTCTCCATCTTAAGTCTATATCACTGTATCTGTCACTCACCCTCATTACTACATTTACTGTGTCAATCCACCTCATCTGAGATTCTCCTCTTCTTCTCTGAACCTCCATACTTCCAAGCACGATGTCCTCCTCCAAGGACTGATCCATCCCTGGCAACATACCCAAAATATGTGAAATGGAGCTTCAGAATCCTTACCTCCAGGGAACAGCTAGGTTTCACTCTCTCCAGGACACACTTGTTCATTCTCTTGGCAGTCCATAGTATGTTCAATACTCTTTTCCAGTACCATAACTCAAAGGCATTGATTCTTTTTCTGCCATCTTTTGTCATTGTCCAGCTCTCTGAAACATAGCAAGTAATTGCAAATACCAGGTGTGGAACAGGTGCCCTTTAGTCTTCAGACTGGCATCCTTCCTCTTCAGTACACTGAAGAGGTCCCTGACAGCAGATTTTTCCTAATGCATTTTTTCTTTTGATTTAACGACTGCTGGTTCCAAGAGTGTTGATTGTGGAACCAAGCAAGCTTAAATTGTTAACAATCTCACCTCTTCTCCATGTATCAAGATGCTGCGATTGGCCCAGTGATGAGAATCTGTTTTCTTAATGTTGAGCTTCAATCCATGTTAAAGACTACAGTCCTTTACCTTCTGCAGCAAATGCTTCAGACTCTCCTCCTTTTGAGCTATCAAGCTTGTGTCATTTGCACAATGCAGACTGTTGATGAGTCTCTCTTCAGTCCTGATGCTACATTCCTCCTACATAGTCCAGCCTCCTGAACGATCTCTTCTGCGTATAGATTGAAAAGGTACGGAGATAGGATGCATCCCTGACACATTCCATTCCTGATTTTGAAAAGTGCAGTGTTTCCTTACTATGTTCTGACAACTGCCTCCTGGTTCAAGTATAGGTTTTGCAAGAGCACAATTAAGTATTTTTGAATTTCCATTTATCTCAAGGTTAAGCACAATTTGTTGTGATCCTGTGGCAAGACTCTGTGCTGCAATTCTGAAAGCACTGGTTAAAATCCACGAGCTGTTCCATGAGAGGGTGATGGGCAAACACCTCCTGTGCTAGGTCAGTTCTGACTTGATGGCAGCCAATAACAGCAATATATCATGACAGATGTAGGAAAGACATAAATAGTCAAATATTTAATCTTACCTGGATACACAATAAATACCCTCAGTCTCAGTAGTCAGGAGATCAGGAGAGCTATTGCATAGGGCAAGTCTGCTGTCAGGTTTAAATTACTGAGAAGCAATGATATCAGTTTGAAGACTAAAGTACACCTGATTCATGTATTTTCAGTCCTTTACTATGTATCTGAAAGTTGGGCAGTGAGTAAGGATGACAGAAGATTAGATGCCTTTCAGTTGTAATTTTGGAGAAGAGTCCTGGATATTCCATAGACTATCGAAAGAATAAACAGATGCGTCTTAGAAGAGTATAGACATAATGCTCCTTGGAAGCAACGATGACAAAGTTTTAACTCACACACTTCAGGCATATTGCTACGAGAGGCTATTTCTTGGAGATGAGCACCATGCTTGGGAAGATGAAAGGTCACTGAAAGAGGAAGGTCCTCAATGAGATGGCTTAACCTAGAGACTGCATCAATCAGCTCAAGATATGATGAGGATGGCACAGGCCAGTCCAGGCCTCAGATCTATTATTCATAGGATTGCTAATAGTTGAACTCCATTTGATAGTATCACAAAATAGTAACTTTAAGACTAAAGCTTTGCTAAGAGTTTCTATTGTCAGTTGAGCATGTTCATACACACTAATCATCTTCATCCTAATAAACATCCTAATAAACATCCTAACAAACATTAACAGAAGAATGAGTTTAGTATCAGAAATTGAGGAAAGACAGAACTAAATTGTTCTGACCAAGCAAAGTCATGGTAAAAATCTTTCTAATTAAGATTTAGAAATGTAACACCTCTGCTATGTTCACATTAAATGCTCTCATCTTGATCAACAAATATTTGACAAATTCAGCACCATTCTTTGGTGAGTGAAGGTTATTTCAGACAGTCTAAGGGGGGGGCAAGGGGAAAACTGACATACATTTTCAAATGAAAAGTAAGTTTGCTAATACGAATAATTGTAACTAACCAATGAATAATTTACACTGATTTAAAATAAATATTTTTCCTTAAATAAATACAGACCAGTATTTAAACAAAATATTTTAGAAGAATTCCAAATCATAAGCACATCTGGTGCAACCATACCTTTCTGACTTATTCTGATGGTCACAAAATGGCAAGTGGGAAGACTACAACTCATAAAACGTGACTACTAAAATATCAGAGGGAAATAAAAACTCTACTGCTTTTGTGTCTCTTGCCCTGAATTACTTTAAAAGATAAGATTCGTACCAATGGATGGCCACTATTGAGGTAGGTTTTAAAAGAACTTTCTAAAAAATAGAAGGTATTTTATAAAGTCATTGAAGCTAATAAAAATCCTGGTTATTATTTTTTTAAATGGATTTTTATATTTGAATAGTCTGGGCTACATGAACTCACAATTAATATTATTAGAAGTCTGTAATTATTTCTTTAGTTGTTATTTCACCACATAAGAACGTCCCAAGCAGTCAATTTGACAAATTTTCCCATTATAATTCAATTCAGAGAACTTTGAATTACTATACTGTTGAGTTCTATAAAGAAAGCACACACACACAAACTCACATGTCAGTCATATTACATCGTTTAAGCAGTTCTGATATTAGAGGCTGTAGTATGTTTCACTGCTAACCAAAAGGTCTATGTCTAGAATCCTCCAGTGACTCCATAGGAAAAAGATGTTCAATCCACTCCTGTCAAGATTTACAGCCTTGGAAACATGATAGAGGGTTGAAATGAGTGGCAATCAACTCATTGGCTGTGGGTGAGCATCATTTAGAGTATCACAATTTTCCACAGTTCAAATCATCCTTTTTTTTTCTTTTAATTGAAAACATAAGACAAAGCAAATAAGAATGCAATGCAATTATTTTTTCATCAATACACATCTTAACCAAGAGGGGGAAAGAAAACATTTTCTTTTAAAACTTTATCATCCAGATTTTGAAAAGTAAGGTTACTCTTAGAAATCTCTATTTTTCTCTAAGAGAGAAAGTAAGAAACAAGTTAGGAGAGGAGAATGAAGAAAATAGAATGAACAAAAGCGAAAGGAGTTAAGAGTAAGAGGTAAGAGGAGAGCTGAGGTAAAGAAAGAGAGAGGACAGGCAAGATTGAGTGTGAATATGTGTGTGTTCCATTTCCCACCCCACTCCTTTCAGCAGGAGGCCTGGAAGAGCAGTGAGAAAGAGAGATTTATTTTTTAAACATGTACAATTATAGAGAAAGGCCACGACATGCCAAAATGTTGAAAAAAAGCAGTCCCTGAACTCTGACTAGAAGGATTATGGAACTCCAAAAATACACCAGACTGTGAGAACTACCACCTACATTTGCAATGTTTTACAAGTTAAAAATGTCACAGCACATAAAAATAGCTTTTTTCACCCTTATGGACTGGTGGTTGGTGGTTTAACATGAGACCCAGACTACTGTGGTAGTTTGAATAGCCTGAATATGCATTCACAGCATGGAAATAAAATGAAAACCGCCTTTTAGAAGAACTTCATCGTGTCCAGGAAACATGTTTAGTCTTCTATTTCCCTTGATGTCTTTTAGGAAGAGGAATAAAAGAGAGTATATATCTGTTTTCAGAATGC
The DNA here is from genome assembly GCF_000299155.1 of Elephantulus edwardii. NCBI lineage: Eukaryota > Metazoa > Chordata > Mammalia > Macroscelidea > Macroscelididae > Elephantulus > Elephantulus edwardii. The sequence continues at coordinate 5,211,699 of NW_006399819.1, forward strand.
TTGTAATCAATCCTTTCAAATCACAAATGACTGTGTCAGTTTTTGTCATGAAAACAGAAAGGTCTTTTCATGTTCCAAAAGAAGAAGAAAAAGGCAAGCCAAACAAACAAACAAACAAAAAAAACCAAAAAAAACCTCCAACCAACCAAGCTGACTAAAGAGAAGAAAATATGAAACAATGTTACTAAATTTCTTAAGAATAGACTGATTCTTAGAGATATTCTGTGAAACCTGAAGGGGCATACATTAAAGGGTTTAGTTCCTCTGTGTTCAGCACAGTAGCTCACTGTTGAAACGCTTCCAACTTTGATCACACACACACAAACAAAAGAGGCTCTCTTCCAACCTCCTTGCTTTCTCTGTTCAGAGTGCTCTCGTTTTCTCTTGTGGATCTTCTGCTTCACAGTTCTGGGGCATTAGTAAACACCAAAGGTGCCCCAAACATATGGCTAACCACAAGGTTCCTGTATGGAGTTTGGCTTTGAGCGTATCTGATGATTACACATTTCAAATAGGAACTCAGCTGGTGCTTTCCTGAGCCTAGCAGGTCTACGTTTGATTCCAAATGGTTTGGGAGTGGATTTTGATTGTTTGAGGATTACCCATTTCTATAATGTCTCAGCTTCTGTTCCTTTGACCCTTTGGTCACCTCTGTGTCCTGGTGATCTAGTTGCAACAAGAGCTCATTCAATTGTTTAGGAGCTGCAAACTCAGCCAAGGGCAGGTGGGAACCCAGGAGCAGCTGAAAATGACCCATTAGCAGAAGCAGAAACATATTTTCCAATTACCCAAATAGTTCATTTATATTTGAGGTTTTTGTTTCCCTCTTGATATTTTTTTTAAGTTTGTGGTTTTCTTATTAAGTCTGACTTTGCTTTTAGCAATGAAAAAAATATTGATAACAGAGGGTTGGAAGGCTTATTTTTAATTTTGCATTTTATCAGAGGAAAAGCTACAGCACTCTCTGAAGTCTTTAAGACATCTGGAGTAGCATAAATGTTTTCCCATAAAGTAAATGGATAACGAGTTACCTTTCTTTGTCCTCTATTCCTCTCTGCTCGACTCTCTTTCTTTTTTGAAGCTACAGTTCTCTATGCTAGGAACATTTGTTTTCTTGCGTTATGAAATTCCTTGAGACATACAATCAGATATACTGGAGTTGATTGTGTCATTGTTACACACTTTTATAGACTTATACTACTAATACAGATGACTATAGTAATGACAATAAATCAATTGTTGAGGTTGAGACAATAACAACTTCATTTCATGCATCTTCATTGATTAGCAGATTTTCTAGCTTTTGGAAGCACAATACACATTAACTGAAAAAGAGAAATGGCTGATACATTAATTAAATTAATTAATTAAAGTCTCAGTAATTTTATTCCATAATTTTACACGATTGTAAGGTTTTCATTTTTTTTAAAGTGACTCTTGATCAGTTCAATACAACTTCATTTACATAATAAAATTAGATTGGGAAATCCAAAACAGGCATTTGGAGACAGCAGGAATAGTTCCTTTGAGAATCCCTTTCTTTTTAAATGACCTATCATGCTCATTTGAAGTCAGAATGGTCTAGAAGCAAATATTTTAGTTTTCTTTAACATACTTTGGACATATTTTCATAAGGAGCTAGTGCTTGGAAAAGGACATCATGTTTGGAAAGGTAAAGACTCCAGGAAATAGATGAAAAAATCTTAAGGAGATGGATTGATAAAATGACTATCACAATGGAGTTAAGAATAACAGAGATACTGTGGATGGTTTGTTGTTGTTATGTGTTGTTGAGCTGGCTTTGACTCATGGTGACCCTATGAACAATGGTGCCTTATCCTGAGCCAATCTCAACATCTCCCAAACCACTCACCTCATTGTAACAGTGCTGTGATCAATCCATCCTATCTAGGATCTTCCTCTTTTGGGCTGGCCTTCTACCTTTCCAAGTATGTTATCCTTCTCCAAGGACTGGTCCTCCTGCAAATATGCTCAAAACATGTGACGCAGTTTAAAAATCCTTGTATCCAAGAAGCAAAGTAGTTTCACCCTCTCCAGGACAGACCTGTATGTTCTCTTGGCAGTTCACGTTGTGTGCAATACTTTTCTCCAATATCACAACTCAAAGACACAGTCTTCTGTCATCTTTATTCATTGTCCAGCTTTCATATGCATAACAAGCAATTGAAAAAACCTTGGCTTGTATCAGGTGCACCTTAGTCTTTAGACTGACACTGTTGCTCTTCAGAATTCTAGAGAGGTCCTTGACAGCAGATATTTCTAATACAACTTGTCTTGATTTCATGACTGCTGGTGCCAAAGTTTTCTTCATCTAGGATGCTGCTGCCTGCTGGCCAGGTGGTGAGGATTTCTGTTTTCTTGATCTTGAGAGCAATCCATACAAAGGGTTGATCTTCTGCAGTAAATGCCTTAGCTTCCCCTCAGTGTTAATGAGCAAGTTTGTGTCACATGCATAATCTCCATGAACTTTCCTCCAATCTTTATGTCACTTTTTTCTTCATAAGTGCAGCCTTTGGAATGATCTGTTCAGCATATACATTGAAGAGGTATGGAGAAAGAATTCATCCCTGTTGTATGACCTTCTTGATTTTGAATCATATTCTGTTGATAGCTTCCTGGACTCACTGCAAGTTTTGCATGAGCACAATCAAGTATTTTGAGACCTCCCCCTTCTTCTCAATGTTAGCTACAATTTGTTGTGATCCACATAGTCAAATGACTTTGCATAATGAATTAAACACAAACAGACCTCTTTCTGGTACTCTCTGATTTAAGCTAAGATCCATCTGACATCTGCAATGATATTCCTAGTGTCACATTTTTTCTAAAGCCAGATTGCCTTTCTAGTGTTTCTCTTATCAACGTACTGTTCTAGTAATTTTTTTATAATCTTCAACAAGATTTTGCATGCATATGATACTGTTCACTAAGTTCCACATTCTCTTGGATCATCTTTTTTTTTTAATTGGAACAAATATAACATCTTGCAGTCAGTAGACCAGGTAGCTTTCCTCCAAATTTCTTGACACTGCCTAGTGAACCCATCTAAGGCTTCATCTGTTTGTTGTACTATATCAATTTGAATTACATAAATTCTTCGGGCTCAATTTTTTTGCCAACTGCTTCAAAACAGCATGAACTGCTTCCTTTATTACCATTGGTTCTTGATTATTCTACTTCCTGAAAGAAATCTCTGTCAGCCAATTATTGATTGATTGATTCATTGATATGATTTGATTTTTGTACACTGACTCCATGTATTCTTTCCATTTTCTTTTGATGCGTTCTGGATCATTTAAGATTTTGCCCTTAGCATTTTTCAGTATTGAAACTTAAGGCTTGAATTTGTTCTTCAGCTTTTTTCAGCTTAAAAATGCTGAGCAAGTTCTTATTTTCTTTTATTTTCGGACTCCAGCCCTTTGCACATTTCCTTATAATATTTTGCCTTATCTTCACGAGCTGCTTTTTGAAATCTTCTGTTCAACTCTTTAATTTCATAATTTCTTCCCTTTGTTTGGCTTCTCAAAATTCTACAGAAATATTCAGAGTTTCTTCCAACTTTAATTTTGTCAGAAGGCTTTTTCTTTCTCCTTTCTGTTTATAATAACCTTTTGTTTTCTTCATGGATGATATCTTTGATATCATACAGAGCTTATCTGGGTTTTGTTCATTCATATTCAATGGTTCATCCAACACTATGTGCATCAATAGCTAAAACCAAGGAAGAGAAAATAGAAGGTTTCTATGAACTTCTGCAGTCTTAATTCAATCAAACATGCAATCAAGATTTATTAGTAATAATTTGTAACTGAAATGCAAAGGTTGGAAACAAGGAAGACTGCAGTTTAGTGACAGAAATTAGCTGGGAATAGAATGATAGAATTTTGTACAATTAATGATCTAGTCATAGCATGCCTTCAATATTGATTGAAGAACAACATCAAGAAAACAAAGATTCTCATCACTGGGCTGATTGGCAGCATCATGATAGATGGTGAAGAGATTGAAATTGGTAACAGCTTTAGTTTGTTTGGTTCCACAATCAACACTCTCGGTGCCAAGAGCCAGGAAATTAAAAGATGAATTGCATTGGGAAAATCAACTGTCAGAGATCTCTCCAAATTATTGAAGAGCAAGGATATCAGTCTGTAAACTAAGGCTTGCTTGATCTAGGCCATAGTCTTTGCAATTACTTGCTATGCATCACAGAGCTGGAAAATGACTAGGAATGATAGAGTCTTGATGCCTTTAAGATGTGGTGTTACAGAAGAGTGTTGAATAGATTATGGACTGTTAAGAGAACAAACATGTTCAACCTGGAGAGGGCGAAATCAGGCTACTCTTTGGAGGCAAGGATTACGGAGCTTTGTCCAACCTACTTTGGACATGTTGAAAGGATGGACAAGTCCTTGGAGAGTGATGTCATATTTGTAAGGGATTGATTTAGTGACTGGGATAATGGTGGAAGGAGTGCCAGAGACAATAAAATTGGCACAGGTTAGAGAAGAGTTTAGGGCCGTTGTACGTAGGGTCTCTGTAAGTTGCAGGAAACCCGATGGCACCTAGCAAGAACAACAACCTACAATTTATAAAAAAACACAAATGGTGAATATACAGATGGGCCTCCCCTGATGGACTACGTAAGAATCAGATTGATTAAACCTGTGAAAAGAACCATAGAAGAAGCTCAAAATCAGCTGTAATAATGACTTCAGGAACAGAGTAAGCAGAAAAAAGAAAAACACAAGAAGAGATGGCAGTAACCGGAAGAACCTTGCGCTAAAGAAAATTGAGTCAAATAATCTTCTTAAGATTTAACCATCAGATTTGGTTTTAAAAAAACTGGAACTGGATGAAGTTATCTTTGTAATCTCCCTATTTTCAAGAAACACCTACTTATTTTAGGAATTCCCTTTTGACATAGAGTCAACTTCCATGTCTAATGATTCCCTAGATTTACTCGTAATAGAACAATTCACCTACTGAAATATCATGACTTTCTTCAAAAGTTATCTGTCTTGTGTCTAAATATGGAAGTCTCCGTTCTTGCTAAAGTTCACAGTGAAAATAATTTAGGATTTAGGATATAAACATCTGAATGAATTCACACATGTTTGGTAACATGAGCACTTCACTCTTCATGCCTCTGTTTTCTAATCTGAGTTCTTCCTGCATGCACTGCATTTCCTTGGCAATGAGATGAGATAAGAAATTGAAGGATTATCTAAATCTTTCAAGAAATCTCCTTTCATCATCATCCTCCTTCTAGCATCTCACTTGGTGGATAAACGTGCCCAAAGCTTACTAGATAGCTATGTTTTCTGTGTTTACGATCATACATTGGCAGCATCATGATAGATGGTGAAGAGATTGAGATTCTTAACAGCTTTAGTGTGCTTGGCTCCACAATCAACACTCTTGGCACCAGCAGCCAGGAAATAAAAAAACGAATTGTACTGGGAAAATCTGCTGTCAGGGATCTCTCCTGAGTACTGACTGAAGAGCAACGATATCTGTCTGGAGACAAAAGTACAACTTATCTAGGCTATAGTCTTTGCAATTATTTGTTATACATCAGAAAGCTGGACAATGACTAAGAATGATAAAAGGAGAATTGATGCCTTTGAATTGTGTTGCTGGCAAAGAGTATTGAATATATCATGAACTGCTGGGAGAACAAACAAGTTCATCCTGGAGAGGGTGAAATCGGGCTGCTCCTTGAAGGCAAAGATTCTGATGCTCCGTCTGACATATATTGGGTATATTGAAAGGATAGACTATTACTTGGACAGGGATATCATGCTTAAAAGAGTGGAAGGACAGTGTAAAAGAGGAAGACCCTGGATGAGATGGATTGACTCAGTGTTGTGGATCATGGGAATAGGTATGTCAGAGAAAATGAGATTGGCTCAAGATAGAACAGAGTTCAGAGCTGTTGGACACAGGGTTGCCATGAATTGCAGGCAACAACAATTGCATAGACAAAACTATGTATCCAGATAATTTTTTTTATAGTAGAACAATAGGTACTGTTTTCTCAATGCCAGATGTGACAAGGTGCTTAACTGTATGTAATCTATGCAACAGCAATTATTAAATATGGAGGGTTTTTTAAAAAATGTGTTTTTCTTTAATTAAGATGTTAGGAAAAGTTTTTAAGAAAGATGAGTTTTCATTTATTCATAGATATATATTTTCATCTCTCTCCTCTTGTCCCAGTTCACTTCCTAATGCATGTCTCGCTATAGATTGTTAACTGTCGTGTGTATAATAGATAATCATCCATTCCTTTCAGATAGACCTTCTCTTTTTCTATTCCAGTTCATTATCTATTCATTCTTTTCCTGCTCTTACCTCCCCCATGTTTATCCTATTTTTATAACAGTGGTCTTATGCAATATTTATCCTTTTGCAACTGACATATTTCACAATTCATAGTGTTTCTCAGACTCATCTATGTTGTGTAGTTATTACAAGTTCATTATTTTTCAGTGCTGTGTAACATACCACTGTGAAGATTGTCCAGATTTTCTATTCCTTTGTTTGTGAATGGGCATTTGGGCTGCTCTAGCTCTTTGTAATTGTAAATAATGCTGCAATAAATATGGGTGTATGTACAACTGTTTCTGGTTTCTTTACGGTATATTCTCACAGTGGGATACCTGGGTTACGTATTTATACCCCAACTTTTTCAGAAAGTACTAGATCACCTTCTATAGTAGTTGTACTATTTTACATTCACACTGGTAGTGAAGGAGAGTTTAGATTTATACATATTCTCACCAGCATTTGTTGCTTTCTGCCCTGTTGAACTTCATAATTGCTGTTGGGGTGAGATTATATCTCATTGTTGTTTCAATTTGCATCTCTCTAATAGTTAGGGATAATGAACATTTATTCATGACTAACAAATGTTAATGATATAAATTTTTCTTTGATCAAGTGCCAGTTCACATATTGTGCCCATATTGAGACTGGGAGATTGATTTATTCTTGTTGAGATGTTAAAATATTCTATAAATTTTTATATATCATTGTTATAAGATATGTCATTATGTTGTTACGTTACATTATGTTATGTTATGTGCTCTCAAGTTGAATATGACTCATAGCAACACTATGAACAATAGTTTGGAATCTTGTCCTATTCTGTGCCATCTTCATATTTCCTGATACACTAGACCCCATGGCAGCAGTTAAAGTGTCAATTCACCTGAAGGTCTTCCTCTTCTTCACTGACTTCCCACCTTTCTGAGGATCATGTCCCTCTCCAAGGAACAGTCCCCACTAACAACATGCCTGAAGTATGTGAGGCAAAGCCTCAACATCTTTGCCACCAAAGAACACTCTGGCTGCAACCTTCTCGAGACATATTTATTTGTTCTTTTGGCAGTCCATGGAATGTTCAGTACTCTTCTTCAACACTAGAGCTCAACAGCATCAACTCTCCTTCTGTAATCCTTATTCACCATCCATCTCTAAGATGCACAGAGAGTGATTCAGAAGACCATAGCCTGAACCAGATGCATATTAGTTCTCAAACTGGCATCACTACTCTTGAATAATTTGGAGAGTTCCCTAATTACAGATGTTCCCAGTTCAATACATCTCCTGAGTTCCTGACCGCTGGTACTAAGGATGCTAATTGTGGATTCAAGTAAGATGAAATTGTTAACAGTTTCAAGCTTTTCCCCATATATCATGATGCTGCCTATTGGTCCAGTGGTAAGAATCTTTGTCTTCTTGACATTGACATGTAATCCATATTTAAGCAACAAGTGCTTCAAGTGTTCCTCACCTTCAACAAGTTAGGTGATGCCATCTTCTTAAAACAGGTTACTGATAAGTCTTTCTCCAAACTTGATGCCATATTCTTCTTTATGGAGTCCAGCTTCTGAAATAATTTGTTCAGCATACAGATTGAATAAGCATAGAGAAAGAATACAATACTGAAGTACCTTCTTCCTAATTCTAGTTTCCTTGCTCTGCTGGCACAACAGCCTCCCTGTCTAGGTACAGGTTCCATATGAGCACATACGTGCTCTGGGATTCCCATACTTCTCAATGTTAACCATAATTTGTTGCTATGCACATAATCAAATGCCTTTGCATAGAATAGAGTTAGAATTATCAAATTTTGTATTTTTAATGACTTATTCATTGAAAAGATGTTTTTTAAAAGACACTAACAATGACTTTATACATGAACCTTACCTGATGAACCTTAACTGATGTAAGAATCAGTTTGACTATATGAAAGGAATCATTGGAGAAGCTAAAAATCAGTAGTCAAAAGTAGGCCACGGTCACACATTGGTCAGACCTGCTCAAGTGCAAGTTCAAATTGAGACAGAAGAAAAGGAAAGTAAGTCTACATAAACCGAGATATTATCTTGAATCTATTACACCAGAGTTTCAATACTATTTAGAAAATAAATTCGAAGCATTAAACAGCAGTGATTGAAGACTAGATTAGCTAAGGGATGATATCAAGGAATCATCCATGAATAAAATAAAATCTTTACAAAGACAGAAGAGAAAGAAAAAAC
>NW_006399819.1:5222268-5222931 GCF_000299155.1 Elephantulus edwardii
AAGACTGGAACAGCTGAAGTTCAGGTTTATAAAAGGCTGTGGCCCCAAGGATATCACTGTAGATGTCAAAGGGATCCTGGCTGAAAGTAGAGAATACCAGAAAAATGTCTACTTCTGCTTTAATGTTTGTGCAAAAATATTTGACTAAGTGGTTAATAATAAGTTATGGCTAACATTGAGACGGTATATCATTGCCAAGTATTTTTTCCAATCTGTGGGCTTCAATCTTACACTGTTGAAGACGTTTTGGGTGTGGTTTTTGTTTATTTGCTTGTTTGTCTTGGATTGTTGTTGTTGTGCATGAGGATTTGGTCTTCAGAAGGTCCTATTCACCTACTGTATCCTGTCCTGTAGTAGGTTTTTTGTTATCTTTAGAATTCTGTTTATGCTGCACACCAGTGCTGAACACTAGTCTTTGGTTTTACTTCTTAGATCCTGCTCTATCTTGACAAGTTGTTTTGTGTATGGTATGAGATTTGGGTCTTTCTTGAATTTTCTGCAGATGGTTTTCCTATTTTACCGTGACGATTTTTTGCCTAGTGGTAAGAGGCTGCGCTGCAATCCTGAAGGCACACAATTAGAGTCCACCAGATGCTACACAGGAGACAAATGGGCAATCTCCTCCTGTGTGATTAGCTGTCTCTTAAAATCTGCTGGGCAAGG
>NW_006399819.1:5223114-5224921 GCF_000299155.1 Elephantulus edwardii
ACACACACACACACACACACACACACACACACACACACACACACTAGTAAAATAAAATAAAATAACAATTTAAAAAAAAATCTGCTGGGCAGTCAGCTAAGTGTTGGTTCTGACTTAGCGGTACACAACAACAACAGCAAAATTTGTTAAAGAAGCTGTTGTTTCTCCATTTAACTAACTTCGTCTCCTTGTCAAAGATCAACTGACCATATGTAGATTATTTGATTTGTGGATTCTCTGTTCTACCCATTGATCTATGCATCTGTTATAGTTTTAAATTTCAATTATTTTTTTCTATTTTTTAGATTTGTAAACTGAAACTTTGTCTAGGTTTTTCCAGTTTTTACCAAAAGAAAATATCACTATTTTTTAAAAAAAGGAATGGAATTATTGTAGACTTTAACAAGCTTATGGGAGAAATGTTAAAAGAGATATGAGTCTTGTGGATGGTGTTTTAAAGTTTTTAATTTTTGACCTATATTTAAAAATGCACATATGAACAAAATTTACATATCATTTCATGGGTTTTCTGAACTGCCTGAAGCCAATCCATGTACCCAAGATTTAATAACCCTTGCATAAAGTTATTGTAAATTCCATGACATAAAATTCATGACATCAAACTCCCAGGATTCTTCAATAGAAGCACTATTCACACTATGTTGTGCTTTGGGATGGTTCTGTGTATTGTAGGATAATTCAGCATTTCTGGTTCATCAGCTATACCATATTAGTAAAAACCCTTTAATTGGTCAATATTCATAGAATTGTTTATTTTTATTTTGTGGCAAACTCTACAATTTGAGAACCCCTGATTTAGACTCAGTTGACTTCTAAGCCAGTATGATAAGATCAAGGTCTTCCACAAATAGTGCTTGGGATTTCTAGATTGATGACATTTTTAGTTTCTTGAGCTTTTGAGACTGACATTTCAGAGTGAGTTGTATGTCTTTGGCAGCTGTAAAGCCAATTGTGGTTGCTTTTGTTAGTTGCTTTCCAGTTTGTTGTGATTCCTGGAGATCCTATATGTGTTTGAGTAAAACTGGACGCAAAAATGATTGTGCTGTTGTCAGGTGCATATCACTTGTGTATCACTCTTAATAACCATATAAGAAACACACCTTAAGCCTCTCCTATCCATGACCATCCTTATCATTTCTGACACATCTGAGCCCATTACTACAGTCACTTTGTCAATCCACCTGATCAAGAGTCTTCCTCTCTTTTGTTGACTCTCCACCTTCCCAAGCCTGATGTCCCTGCCAAGAAATAGCCTCTCCTAACAACATGCTCAAGGTATGTGAGATGAAGGTTTGTCATTCTTTTCTCCAAGGAATATTCTGACTGCACTTTTTCTAGAATATATCCATATATTCTTTTGGAAGTTTATGGGATATTTAGTGCTCTTCTCCAAAATTACCACCTTTACTCACTGTGTAGCTTTCAGATTATTAGCAAGTGCTTTGAAAGACTGTGGCTTGAATCTGGCACATTTTAACCTTCAAATTGACATCATTGCTTCTCAGTAATTTGGAGAGATTCAAGAGAGCAGATTTTCCCAATGTGATATGTCTTGTGATTTCTTGACTGCTGGTACCAGATACTAAAGGTGTTTACCGTGGATCCAAAAAGATAAAATCACGTATACAACTTCTTTCTTTCATCTATCTATAATCTATCTATATCTATCTATCTATCTATCTATCTATCTATCTATCTGTCTATCTATCTATCTATCTATCTATCTATCTATCTATCTATCTATCTATATCTCTACCTACCTATTTATACATCCCGTGATGATGAG
>NW_006399819.1:5225603-5265394 GCF_000299155.1 Elephantulus edwardii
GGATTGGAGGTAGACTCATCAACAATCTGTGTTTTGCAGATGACACAACTCTGCTTGCTGAAACTGAGAAGGACCTGAAGTGCTTGCTGTAGAAGGTCAAGAATGCAGCCTTCAATATGTATTGAAGCTCAACATCAAGAAAACAAAGATTCTAACCACTAGACTGATTGGCAGCATCATGATAGATGGTGAAGAGATTGATATTGTTGATAGTTTCAGTTTGCTTGGCTCAACAATCAACACTCTTTGTACCAGCAGCCAGGAAATTAAAAGATGAAATGCTTTGGGAAAACCTGCTGTGAGAAAACTCTCCAAAGTACTGAAGAGCAACGATGTCAATCTGGAGACTAAGGTGCAACTGATTTGGCCATGGTTTTTGTAATTATTTGAGTTGGGATGATAGAAGGAGAATTGATACCTTTGAGCTTTGGTGCTGGAGAAGAGTATTGAATATACCATGGACTGCTAGGAGAACAAACTGTTCATCCTTGAGAGGGTGAAGCCAGGCTGTGCCTTGGAGGCAAGGATTCTGAAGTTTCATCTGACATACTTTGGACATATTTCAAGGCAGGGTCAGTCCTTGGAGAGGGACATCATGTTTCGGAGGGTGAGGAACAGCACAGGAGAGGAATACCTTCAATGAGATGGATTGATTCCATCCATCACTGGGGTAATGCGGATAGGTGTGTCAGAGACAATAATATTCGCAAGGAATAGAACACGGTTTAGGGCTGTTGTACATAGGATCACTATGAGTTGCAGGCGACTCAACGTCACATACCAATAACTGTCTGTCTATCTATCTATCTATCTATCTATCTATCTATCTATCTATCTATCTATCTATCTCATCATGATGTTGCTTTTAAATCCATTGGTGAGGATGTTTGCCTTCTTAATGTTGAGATGCAATCCATATTGAAGGCTGTGATTTTTAATCTTCGGTAACAAATTTGTCTCCTAACTTTCAGGAAGCAAGTCTGTGTTGTTTGCATAATAAAGATTGTTGATGAGTCTTCCTTTGATCATTATCCCTCATTCTTTGTACAGTTTAACTTATTTGCTAAAAAGATTTTGACTTTTAACTTTAGAGCAGCTACTAATAAAAAGTTCAGTGAATCTACCTAGAGGTACTTCTGAATAGAAGTTCTGAGATTCTACCTCCATCACATTTACCGAAACCCTATACAACACAGTTCTATTCTGAAATATAGTGTCACTCATTATGATCCAGAATCAGTTCTATGATGCTTGTAGTGTGCACACAAATTATTTCAAGTCATATTTAACTTTTTAAATTTCCATTTTAACTAAAAGCTAGTTTTTCAGAATGTATCACTTCCCTCATCAAAGATAGATAAAATTACTTTCTCATTTTATGATGAGTTTACTTACCTAAGTCTTAAAAAAAACAAATGTTCATCTCTCCACTGTACAAAGTTTTCCTAGAGTTACTGAATACCTGAAGGAACTGGAGTAAAAAAGTCATTGAGATACTGACACCACTTGCATTGTATTTTTGTGGTGTTCTCTCTGATGAAGTAACAGATGGAAGACATTGTGATACTTTTGACCATCTCTCCTCTTCCTAGACAATCATACTATATTCCTTCTTCATAGAGATGAAGGGGGAGGAGATAAAAAAGTGGGTGGAAGAAGCAACCAAACATGTTATGCGAGTTAATCTCATAAACTAATAAGCTCAAATCAGATGTGAAATCTTTGTTTTACTGTTGAAAATACTGAGGTTTAGAGACATTATAAAAATTTCTCAAGTACAAATATTCATTAAAATTAAGTCTTGGAATTAGAATTTGAACTGAAGTTTTACTACAACACTCCTGCTTTTCTCCCAATTGCCATCTTTTATTTCCTGTTCTTTTCTTCTCATCCTTATCTTCCTTTATCTTTCCTTTTTTCAGTATTTACCATTTTTTCCTCTTCTTATTCATCTTTATCCTTTTACTCTTTAATTCTTTCCTTAACCATTTTGAAAGCAATTTTGATTACTAAGTAACACCAATATATGCTCTTCTCCAATACCACAGCTCAAAAGCATCACTTCTTTTTTTCTGTAATCCTTATTTAGTATCCAGGTCTGGGATGCATAGCTAGTAATCTGAAAGACTATGGGCTGAATCAGATGTACCTTAGTCCTCAAATTGACATCACTACACCTCAATAATTGGGAAAGTCCCTGACAGCAGATTTTTCCCAGTGCAATGTATCTTATTATTTCCTGACTGCTAGTACCAAGGGTGTTAAATGTGGATCCAAGCAAGATGAAGCTCTTAATCGTTTCAATCTCTCCATCCATCATGACACTGCCTATTGGTCAAGTGGTAAGAATCTTTGTTTTCTTGTTATTGAGGCACAATCCATACTGACGGCTACATTCCTTGTTCTTCTGCAACAAGTATTTCAAGTTTCCCTCACTTTCAGCAAATAGGTTGTGTAATGTGCATAAACAGGTTATTGATGAGTCTCGCTCCAATCCTGATGCCACATTCTTCTTCATAGAGTACAGCTTTTCAGAGAATTTGCTCAGACTATAGATTTAACAGGTATAGAGATAGAATACAACCTTGATGTGCTCTCTGCTCTATTCCAAACCATGCAGTGCTCCCCTGCTCCTTTTGCACAATAGCCTCCTGATCCAGGTGTAGGTTCAGCATGAGCACAATCAAGTGCTCCAGGACTCCCACCCTTCTCAGTGTCAGCCACTACTTGTCATGATCTATGTCTTTACATAAACAATAAAGCACAAACAAACATTCTTCTGGTATTTCTTGCTTTCAACCAGGATCTATCGAACAACAGCAGTGATATCCCTGGGGTGATGGCCTCCTCTAATACCTGCTTTAACTTCTTGCAGTTCCATATCTATGTATTGCTGTTGGCATTTTTTAATGATCTTCAGCAGTATTTTGCTTGCATATGATATCAATGCTAATCAATAATTTCCATATTCAGTTAGATCACTTTTATTGGGAATGAGAACATATATGGACGTCTTCCAATCCCTTGGCCAGACAGCATCATCAAAATTTCCTGGCATAGACTGGTGAAAACGTCCCAAGTCTAATAAATTGTGAATGTAATTGTAGCTACTTCACTGATTCAGTTTTTCTGTCCCGATCATCTATTACTGAGAGCTCCAGTGATGTGTGAGGAGTTCTTCTACTAACTCAAATGCTGTGTGTCTTGCTCTTTGAATCCACCAGAAGCTCCTTTCAAAAAAGAAAGGTAGTCTTCTTCCATTACAATTTATATCATTTGGAACCCAGTGGAGGATTGTTATGAGTCAGGACGAACTTGTTGGTATCGACTTTAAATTTTCAACACCTTCAAAAAAATATTGTATGAAAGTTAGCTTTTTATTATTGCTGTGCATTCTTTTAATTTATATTTATTCACTTGTATTAAAAATGCATAGTTTAAAACAGATATATACTTTAAAGAGTATCCCCCACACATGAGTGGGATAAGTTGGGTTACCAATTCCGTTCAGTTTTAAATTCACTTAGCTCTTAAGAAGGCTGGTTTCCTCTAATAACTTCCAGAACATGACATACACCAAGATGTGGATTTAAAAAGGAATATTCACAAGAAAATGAAACATTATGTTTTTAAGAATAATTTTTCATGTATCTAAGAGAAGACATAAGAAGAATTGACACCTGTGAACGGTGATGTTAAAAGAGGAATGTACCATGGACTGCCAAAAGAACAAACAAATATGTCTTGGAAAAGTTCAACCAGAGTACTCCTGCAAGGATGGCAAAGCTTGATTTCACATACTTTAGGTATGTTACAGGAGAGGCTATTCCTTGGAAGAGTGAAGTGCTTGGAAAGGTGTAGGAGAAAGAGCAAGACTCTCAATCAGATGCAAGGACACAACCAGGGGCTTGTGTGTGGAAGAGATTGTGAAGATGGTGCAGAATAGGTCAGGGTTCAGATTTATTGTTCACAGGATCTCTCTGAGTCATGTTCAATTTAACAGCACCTAACGAGCGCAATGAGAAACATTAGTTTTTTACTGATCTAAAACATGTTGTCTTGTGAAAATTTCATATTATGTTTATACCTTTTTCCTTACACTAGATAACTGAGATATTTTAATTTTCCCCCATCTTATGAACTATGCTGCTATGAACATTTTGTAATATTTCCTGGTTCCAGAAATACCTACCTGGATGAACCCTCCAGTTTACAGTCTATGCACCTAGAAATGACATTGCTGGGTCATAAAGCCTGTCCATAGTAATCAGTCCAGGAAGAAGTACAGATAGAGTACTTCTTAAATGCAATATAACCATGGTCCCATATACCTAGGAAATGCTATCTTGAGGGGTCACTCCCTGGAGAAGAACATTATGCTTGGAAAAGTGTCATCAAATGAGGAAGACCTTGGCTGAGACAGGCTGGCACAGTAATTGCAACAATGGGCTTTTTAAACACAACAGAGATTGTGAGGGCGGAGCAGAATCAAGGAAAGTTTCATTCTCTTGTACGGAGGGTGCTATAAGTTGGAGCTTACTCAACGGTACTTAACAACAAAATGTAAAAATATACTTTTCTATAAGATGCTGCCAAATTGCTTTCTACAAGAATGTTCCCAATTTTCACTCCCACCGAGAACGTCTAAGCGTCTGTGTTGATAAGCTTCCACTTCCTATACTCGATATTACAAACCCTGTGCCAAGCTAGAGGATGTCAAATGACATCTTATTGTGTTGTTAATGTGTGCATTTCTGGTTACTAATGACTGAATTTCTTTCCATATATTTATTTTCCATTGACTTATCTCTTTTAAAAAGTGACTGCTCAATCTTTTGTTCAATCCCATTAGTTATACTATTTTATGCTGACTTATAGACGTTTTCATAAAAAACTATATATTTGTCTAGTTTATGTTTAAAAAATCTAGTTCCAATTTGTGATTAATTTTTAATTATTATATAATAGTATGTTTTTTAAAAAAGATATTCCAGTAGGATGATTCTTAACTTATCAGGCTGCTAACAAAAATGTCAGTAGTTTGTATCTGCTAAGTGCTCCAAAGGAGAAAGATAGGCAGTCTCTCCGTATAAAGACTTAAAGCCTTGGAAACATGTTGGGAGGTCACTATCAAATTGGAATCAACTTGACACTAGTGTGTTTGCTTACGGATATGGATTTTTAAATTAATTTTCCAGATTAGCTTTTCTAATTTATAGTATTTGGAAGCAGGAGGGGCATCCACTTCCTAAACAACATGACTCTGGAAACTCTATGAACTTTGACGGTCACTATGAGTCTTGATTGACTGGACGGTAATCAGCAACAACACTTTATAATAATGCTAAGCTAAAAATAGATAGTGCAGGAGAGGAAGATCCTGGATAAGCTAAATTGACACAGTATGTGGAGGTAGCGGGGGTAAGTGTGTGGGAGACAGTGAGATTGAGCTACTGTGCATAACATCACTATGAATTGCAGTCAACTAGATGGCACGTGACAACACAATGTAGCAGGAATAGACTACTTTTCATTTGTAAAAGAATTAGGCAAAGTGTACTGAAAATATTATATTTCCAGATACTCTGTGTCCAGATGCTATCATATTTCAACGGAGAAGAAGCAAATCTTGAGAGGAGACATGAGACATCAGTCTATACACCCAGATGTCACTCTGAAATAATCACATTTTAGAGTCAAGGTCAAGTGCATTAAGTAGGCATTCTTTCTTTTGCACAGTTAGGAGAACAACAGGTAAATTATTTCCCTATGGTCTAAAACTCACGCTTTCATCAGTCAAGCCATCAAGCCATCTGTATTCATTGTCACCAAACTTAATGTTTATTTCCCCAAAGTGGTGGAATTATAATAATTTTAAACTTATTTAAATAATTAATAGTAAAATCTCCTAGTAAGGTGTTTTCATGTTCCTTTAATTTTAGGTGCTAAGTATTTATTTGGAGCTTGAATAGTTCCACTTATATAACTTCACCACTGGAATTGGTGACTCAAGTTGCACCATCTTTTCTGAGTGAGGATTCTGAATGAAAGGTTTAAAATCCCCAGACAGAGAGAAACTTAAGGTCAAGACTACAGCTTATTGAAATAGTGGAAGTGCCTGTGTTGTCCTCCAGACTAAGAGGAAAAAGCTTGTTCTATCCAACTTTTTGCATTTTCCTTTCTTGCAGTACCTTATTTGGCTGGGCAAAAATAAACGTGATTACAGTCATTTACATGCCCTCTCCAATATTCTCCTAATAACCATATAGCAGAAAAATGAATTCAGAGACTGTTAAATATGGATTGAATTATCTTTGTTGTCTGTTTCATTTGATTATGATGTTAATGTATACCAGTTTGCTAGTCCTATACTAGCTGAGCCAGCTGGTATTGATGATTGCTCACAGGCAGTGCAGTCGTGTAGAAAATACAATTTGGGGAGTAAACGTCAAATGTAAAGTCAGAAAGACCTGAGTTCAAAACCTGGTTCTAACAATCTTCAGCTGTGTGACTTGCGGCGACTTATTATTTTTCAAGTCCAATGCATATTATTTAAAATAGTCCTGATAACTACCTTCCAAAGTTCCTGTCAATAAGGGAAGTTTTGTTTGTGAAGTCAAGCGGTAGACAGACACTTAAAATGGTAATTGTAATTTATAGATTAAATATATATATACTCTTATTTTTTGAAAATTACACTTTGAATTCTTTTTCACCCAAAGAACAAAACAAGCAATGTGTTAATCTTATTGCTGTTGTTGTAAAGATAAGGTAATTGTAGAATTAATTCTAGGCATCTTTAAAGCCCTGTATTGGATTAGCTCTTTAAAATATAACTTTTTTGTTATATTTACTGATCTCTGTGGGAAACATAAGTAGGAGTGTGTGCTGAAGAAAAAGAAAGCAATTTTCCCTTTGGTTCTCAAAGGTTTGGAGAAATGACTGATGATTGTTTAATTGCCAAATTGTAGATAATTAGCCAGAAAATAATGCAATCAATCATTTCACCAGCATTTACTGAATGCAGTCAAATACTGTGAAAAGACCAAGGACTCTAAACCCAGACAAGTCTGTATTTGAATGTAAACTCTGCTATTTACTATTTACACTTTAAACATATAATCTTCATTTTTGTTACATTTTCCTTGTTGTGACACAGCAATAAAATACTGTTTGACAATTTAAAAAGGAATTCATTTGAAAATGTTCCTGGGAAAATGTTGGCTCCTCATAAATAGTAATTGCTAGGTAAATAATGATGATAATTTGCTAAAAGTGGAAAAAATACTAAGACAAAGATGAATGAAATTTAATAGTTTTCCTCAAATCTGCCAAAATATAATTCTATCAAATAAACAAAATATAATTGATAGTGTACAAGTTTCAACATATGTAGTCATATACAGAGCATTGCAAAACCAGGCAACACAAAATTATGAACAATGCATGATGTCTAAAATAAAGGATCTATTTGATGAACAGAAAAGAAGGATTACTACATGTACATTTATTAAATTTTCAAAGGCCGTAAGACAAGAACTAGTAAGCAAGTCATCGGTTAAACTCTTGCATTTGGCTTTTAAGTTTAAAAATGACTTTACTGTGCATCTCTCATTTCAGATAGTTGACATCTATATAAAGCCTGGTCATAAGTTCCTTTTAAGCAGATCATTTCTCTATTTGTTCCAGTGCAGATTTCATTGTCTGCAACAATTAATTAATTAAAATAAATAGCTGGGGAGGAGGAAAAAAGGGAGAGGGAAGAAAATGTGCAAAAATGAATGAATGAAAGCCCAATCTTTCTGTAAACTGTGGTTAAAATCACATTAAGTTTTGTAAAAAAGGTCAAAAAAATCCACTCTGGAACAAGACATGCATTACAAAATTAATTAGAAAAGGAGAAGGAAGAAAATGTTGATCAATGAATTAATGGAATCACATTCTTTCTGTACACTTGCACTAAAATCACAGTTTTAACAAAATGAGCAAATTTAAAAAACAATAAAGAAAATATATATTCTGTAATCCATTATATTAATAAATTAAAATTTTTAATTTTTTTCTCATACTGTTAATAAAAACTTTCCATATTGTTTTTTAAAAATAAGAATTACCAGGAAAGATTAAGAATGTATTTTTTTTTATTAATTTCATCAAAAATCGAAGAACTGTGTTTGGTAGTCCAAACTGTGTTTAGCATCTCTCAGTATTGCAATTCAAGGCTTAAATTTGTTTTTCAGTTTTTTTATCTTGACAAATGCTCAGAGTTCTTCTCATTTTATTATCTGAATCCAGATATTTGCAAATTTCATTAAATACTTTTCTTTATCTTCTCCAGTTATCCTTTGAGATCTTCTGTTCAACTGTTTTATTTAGTATATCTTTCTTTGTGTTTTTTGTTTTTTTGAGGCTTCTCAATGAATTTAAAAACCATCTCAAGAACAAGCTTGAGGTCTTGAACAAGCGAAGTTCAGATGAGCTGAGAGGATATTAAGAATATCATCCATGAGAATGCAACAGGTCAGAACAAACACAGAGAAGGGACCAAGATGGATATCAAAAGAAACTCTGAATATTACTCTAGAGCAGCAAGAAGCAACAGCAAAAGGAAGAAATCAGGAAGTCAAGGAGCTGAACAGAAGATTTCAAAGCGTAGCTTGGGAAGACAAAGTATTATAATGAAATGTGCTAAGAATTAGATTCTGAAATTCAAAAGGGATGAATTTAATCAGCATTCTTAAAGCTGAGGAAATTGAATCACAAAGCCAAGCCTTGTGTTGCAATACTTAAAGATGCTATGGGAAGAATATTGGCTAATCCAGAAAGCATCAAAAGAAGACAGAAATATGAATGGATTGAGAAATTATGGTACCGTCACACAATGGAATGCTAAGCTGAATGCAGGAGCAATGATTTTGTAAATTATTACCTAACTTGGGAGGGAATGAAGAGCATTATGCTGTGTAAACTAAGTCCCTACAAGGACAAATATTGTATAAAACCATTATTGTAGAATGAATATAAGGATCCAAGAGGAAGGGTGGAAGCAGAGGGATGAAGATGTGCAGGGGGAGGAGGGATTAATTATGAGGTGGTACAATTTGACATGTGGGTAGTGAGGGAAATTGGAAGAATCTGTTCTGGTAAACAATGTATTCAAATTTTGTATATAAACTATATAATAAAAAAAGAAAAAGAGGAAAAGAGATGATAGAAGGAATCTACAAAGTCACTGTACAAAGAAAAGGCATGGCTAAAACAGAAAACTTCATGAAACAACGAATGTTCAAGAGGTAGTTCTAGCTGCTCTGTAGGAATTTGGAAAACAAAACAAAAACAAAAATGAAACAAAACAAACAAAAAACCCAACAACACCAAAACCCAAACAAACCAAAAGAAACCAAGGACACATGAATAGATAGCATGTGAGTTGACATATTCCAACAAACAAATGCTGCTCTGGACATGCTCACCAGGTTGTGCCAAGAAATCTGGGACATCTACCTAACCAACTTACTGGAAGAGATCCATATTTATTCCCATTCAATAAAAAAAAAGTGACCCATGAGAGTGTGGAAATTGTGGAACAATATCATTAATTTCTCATGCAAGTAAAATTCTGATGAAGATTATCCTAAAACAACTGGAACAATACATCAACAGACAATTTCAAAAAATATAAGCTTGTAAAAGAGACTGAGAACATCAGAGCCAATGTCCAATGAATTTTGACTGAAAATGGAGAGTATCAAAAGAATATCTATCTGTGTTTCATTGACTATGTAAAGGTATTTGACAGTGTGAATCACAACAAATTATAGCTAATCTTGAGAAGAACTAGACTCCCAAAACAACTGTTCGTGCCCATGAAAAACTTATATGTGGACCACGAGACAGTTTTCAGAACATTCCAAGGAAACACTAATGTTGTAGTTATGTGCCATTGAGTTGCCTGCAACTTATAGAGACCCTCTGTACAACAGCCCTAAACCCTGCTTTATCTTGTGCCAATCCTATTGTCTCTGACACACCTACCCTCATTACCCTAGTCACTGAATAAATCCATCTCATCAAGGATCTTCCTCTCCTGTGCTGTCCCTCCACCCTCCCAAGTATGACATCCCTTTCCAAAGACTACTCCCTCCTTGCAACATGTCCAAATTATGTCAGACAAAGCTTCAGAATCCTTGCCTCCAGGAAGCACCCTGACTTCACCCTCTCCAGGACAAACCTGTTCACTCTCTTAGCAGTCCATTGTATATTAAATACTCTTCTCCAACACCACAAATCAAAGGCATCAGTTCTCCTTCTATCCTCCCTAGTCATTGTCCAGCTCTCTGATGCATAGAAAATGATTGTAAAGACCATGGCCTGTATCAGGTGCACCTTAGTCTCAAGACTGACATCATTGCTCTTTAGTAGTTTAGGGAGGTCTCTAATTGCGGACTTTCCCATCATAATACGTCTTTTAATTTCCTGGCTACTGGTGCCAACTGTGTTTCCTGTGGAGCCAAGCAAACTAAATCTGTGAACAATCTCAGTCTTTTCACTATCCATCATGATGCTGCCAATTGGCACAGTGCTGAGAACTGCATAGTTAAAAATAAGAAAAGGAGTGTGTCAGGGATGCACTCATGTCTCTATACATTTTCAAACTGTGTGGAACAGATCATTCAGAAGGCTTTACTCTCTGAGGAGGGATGATACATCAGGATTGGAGAAAGACTCATCAATCTGTGTTATGCACATAACACAACCCTGCTTGCTGATACTGAAGATGCCCTGAAGGATTTGCTGAGAGGACTGTAGTCTTCAATATTTATTGAAGCTCAATATCAAGAAGACAAAGATAGGTCGTCATCGGCCACCATGTCATCAGCAAGCATGAATCTGTTCTGTTGATTAAGTATTTTGGGGATCACTCCTGTTTTACTAGACAACATTGGGGCCCTTAAGCTCAAGCAGAAGGGAACAGGACAGCCTGGAGCAGAGCAAGCGAGGCAAAGGAGCCAGTTCTGGAAGGGAAAAACCAAGGCTTCCTGGTTTTCCATTCAGGTACTTTGGGGGGATCACTGCTATTTGGTCCTCAACCCTGTGGACCTCAGGCCAAGAAGGGAGCACAAATATACAAATCCTTCACAAAACATTAGTGACAATGTTCTTGGTCACTATATAGTTACAAAGATCTAACACCCACTAAAAAAAGACTTAAACAATATCAAGAAAGCAGCAGTCTGCCTCAGTTATCATGAAAAACCAAAATAACCCTTCTCCTAAAAAAAGCAGACCAAATGAATGCCCCAGATACAAAGAACCAGAAGAAATATGTTGATGTGAAGGTATTTTAAAAGCTACAGAAGAAGATGCATATGATGGAGGAAACGTTTAAGAAAGCAACTATCCAGAGAAAAAAGTCCAGAAGCAATATATTGAGGAGGAGGAACTTTAACAGTTATATGGAAGAAAATGCAAAGGATGAAAGAAAGAGTTGATAGTATAGACAAAGAAGTACAAGAACTTAAAAAATCTCCATAAGACAGAAAGGATACAGTAAACACAGTACTAGAAATAAAACAAAAGCATAAAAAATGCAATCCGGAATATAAAGACTGAAATGGCAGAAGTGTCTAACACACAGGTAGCATAAAAAAAGTAGAGATGAAGAGATGGAACAGAGAGTGAGTTGGAAGACAAGAGCTTCACTGAAAACATACTAGAGGAAAAATCAGACATGAGAAGTAAAAAAAAAAAAAAAATGAAGAAAACAACATTAAAATCATATGGGATGACAACAACTAGAATACCATGCATATGATTAGAATTCCAGAACAGAAGATTGACAAGGAAAAATGTGGAAGAAATACTAGAAGAAAAATTTCTCACATATTTTGAAGAATGGGGAAATCCACATTCAAGAGGCACAGCAAACACTAAATAGACTAGACCCAAAAAGAAAAACATCAAGACTCAAAATTAAAAGATAAGAATAGAATTCTAAAAGTTGCATAAGAAAAACACCTACAAAAGTCACCTACAAAAGGGAAACAATTAGATTAAATTCTGATTATTCATCAGACAAAAAATGCCAGCTATAAGAAAATTGGATGGCATATGCAGAGAGTTGAAAGAAAAAAAGTAATTGTCAGCCAAGGATACTATACCCAGAAAAGCTCTCCACTATATATGAAGAAGAAATTGGGTTCTTTGCAGGAAAAAAAGAATTTAAGGAATTTATGAAAACAAGACCAAAACAACAAGAAATTTTAAGTAAAGTGCACGGACAATTAGTAACCAGAAACAATACAAAAAGAAAGATGGCAAAATGGCAAAAGTAAAACCTGGCCTGACAATAATCACATGTAATGTAAGTGGATTAAATACACCAATTAAGAGAAAGAGTAGAAGAGTGTATTGTTGGGTTTTTTTATAAAAAGGCCATCAATATGTTGCCTACAAGAGACACATCTGAAAAACGAAGAAAAAGACAGGCTCAAAATTTTTTTTTAAAAGGGAAAAATTATACCAAGCAAATGGCAACCTCAAAAAAAGCAGGCATGGCAATACTAATGTCTGATAAAATAGATTTCAGAATGAAGCTACCATAAAAGATAAGGAAGGAAATTATATACTGATTAAAGGCACAATAGAGCAAGAAGATATAAACTAGATCAACACTTATTCACCAAATGATAGACCTGCAAAATGTATAAAACAATAGTTAGAAGAATATAAGAAAGAAACAGACAGCACCACAATAGTGATAGGAGAGTTCAACACACCACTACCACCAAAGGACAAGTCAACTTTAAAGAAACTCAACAAAGATGCAGAAAATTTAAACTATACAATCAACCACTCAACCTGTGGATATATTCAAGGCACTGCACTTTCTTCTCAAGTGCACATGGTAAATTTTCCAATATTAGTCACATATAGGACACAAAGCAAGCCTCAACAAATTAAAAAACAAACAAACAAACAAGAAAACAGAAAACATTGAAATAATGAAAAGTATGTTCTCAGATCACAAAGTCATAAAATTAGAAATTAACCACAGTAGGGTAATGTTTCTAAAATCATCCATGTGGAAGCTAAATAACTCTATGTTAGAACATGATTGGGTTAAAAGAAATAAAGAATAAAATAAAAAATTTCCTTGAAACAAATGACATTGAAAATAAAACCAAAATCTCTGGAGTAGCTAAGGCAGTCCAAAAGTGATGGGCACACATATAAAAATGGAAGAAAGAGGAAAAATCAATAATCTAATGTATCACCTTCATCCAATAGAAAAAGAATTTCAGGAATTTGTGAAAACAAGACCAAAATTAATCCTACAGCCTCTAGAAGAAAAGAAATAATCAAGACAAGAGCTGAAATGAATGAGAGAGAAAACAGGAAAACAGTTGAAATCATCAATAAAACCAGGAGGTGGTTTTTCAAAAGAGTCAATAAAATTAACAAACCACTGGCAAACTTAACGAAAGGAGGGGGGGGGGAGAGAGATAAGACACAGATAACTCAATTATGAAATGATAGAGGTAACATCACAACAGAACCAGATGATATTACATTGATAATACTGGAATACTATAAATAAAAAGCTATACTCTGATAAATTTGAAAACCTAGAGGAAATGGAAAAATTCCTTGAAACTCATGTGCTATGCTGATTGACAAGGACAGACAAGAACATTTGAACAGACATCACAAAAGGAGAAATTGTACAGGTCATAAAAAGACATCCCATAAGAGAAGACTTGGACCAGAAGGCTTCACAGCTGAATTCTACCAAACATCCAGAGTATATCTATCACCAATTCTACTTAAACTATTTTAAAAAATTGAAAAAGAAGGAACACTCCCAGAGTCATTCTATGAAGTAAACGTGACCCTAATACCAAAACTAGGCAAAGATATTACCAAGAAAGAAAACTACAGACCAGTATCTCTCATGCTTACAGATGCAAAAATGCTTAACAAAATCTTATCCAACAGAATCCAAAGCGTATAAAATATTAATTCACTGTGACCAAGTGGGATTCATAGCAGGTTTGTGAAGATGATTCAACATAAGAAAAGCCATCAACGTAATTCACCAGGTTAACAAAACAAATAATAAGAACCTTATGATCTTAGCAATTGATTCACAAAAGGTATTTGACAAAATCCAACATCCTTTCCTGATTAAGACACTCAGCAAAATTGGATAGAAGGCTTTTCCTCAACAGAATGAAAAGTATATATGCAAAACCAAGAGCCATCATCATTTTAATGGAGGACAAGGATGCCCACTGTCACCACTTCTGTTCAATATTGTATTGTAAATACTTGCTAGGGCAATACAATAAGAGAAAGAAATAAAAAGCATCCAGATAGGCAGAGATAGTTAAGCTATATACAGATGATATGATAGTATACACAGAAAACCCCAAGGATTTCACAAAAATGGTTAGAGCTACTAGGCCAATTTAGTGGAATGGCAGGATATAAAATCAAGGTCCCAAATCAGTGGGATTCCTCTACAATAACCAAGAAAGCAATTCCATTTACAATGTTATTTTCGATTGCCATAGAGTTGAGTAGAACTCATAGTGACCCTATGAAGAGAAGAACTGAATTTTAAAAAATTCATAGAGTTTCCAGAGGCATGGTGTTTAGGAAGTGGATGCCAGTCCTGCTTCCAAAAACAATGTTGTTGTTGTTGCTGTGGATTGCCATCGAGTCGAGCACAAGTCATAGCAACTCTATGAACAAAAGACCTAATGCCTTTCCATAACTATAGTCATTTCTCCAGGTTCATAGAGTTTCCAAAGGTGTGTGGATTAGGAAATGGATGCCACTACTGCTTCCAAACCTTATTTACAACTGGGAGCTCCACCAAACACTGTTCACATCGGGAAACCATTCTGTTATTTGATACACCAATGGTACAAGGTTCAGCATCACAGCAAACCCAGTTTGTTTCATACTGCACTTTGACAAAGAATGATGTACACAGTGGAAGAGTGTTCCTCCAGATACAACAGCACTAGTTTCATTTTGCAGTGGTTAAGTGTTGTCAAGTCTAATATGACTGAGAATACAATAACCAAACTCAATTTGAAATATTTGGGGATAAACCTAACTAGGGATACTAAAACCTTATACAAAGAAAATTACAGAACATTTCTGCAAGACATAATAAAACATCTATAGAAATGGAAAAATGTGCCCTGTTCATGGACAGGAAGACTCAGTCCTACCAAAAGCAATCTGCATGTTCAACATAATCCCAGTGCAGATACCAAATTCGTTTTTCAAGGAGATTGAAAGAGAAATTGTCAAGTTTATTTGGAGAAGCAAGGGACCCTAAATAAGCAGAACGCTTCTGAGAAACAAAAATGAAGTGGGAGACATAACACTCCTTGACCTTAAAACTGACTACACAGTGGTAGTAACTAAATCAGCATGGTACTAGTATAATGACAGAGACATAGACCAATGGAACAGAATTGAGAACCCAGAAATAGATTTAGCTATCTATGGTCAATTGATATTAGACAAGGAAATAGAACCTATCAAATGGGGAAATGACAAGCTCTTAAATAAATAGTGCTGGCAAAATTGGACTTCTACCTGCAGAAAGTTGAAACAACATCCATATCTCTCACCATACACAAAAATCAACTCAAGGTGGAGCAGAGCTGGGAGTAAAGCCCAGAATCATAAAGTTCATAAGAGACAAACTGGGATCATGCTTAGAAGGTCTACTCTATGGTATAAAGAGACTGTTAAATACAGCCCGAAATGCACAATAAGTAGAGGATAAAAATTATTAATGAGACCTTCCAAAAACTAAATTTGAACTTTGTACATAAATCATATTTAAGAGAGAGAGAGAGAGAGAGAAGAAGACGAAGACTATCATGACTAGGCCAATTGACAGCACCATGATAAATGGAAAAGAGCTTGAGATTGTTAACAGTTTCAGCTTTCTCAGTTTCACAATCAAAACTCTTGGAACTAGCAACCAGGAAATGAAAAGATTAATTGAATTAGGCAAATCTGTTGCCAGGAACCTCCCCAGAGTACAAAAGAGAAACAGTATCAGTCTGGAGACTAAGGTGCGCCGGATCTAAGCTATGATCTTCATAATCACTTCCTCTGCGTCAGAGAGCTGGACAATGACTGAAGATTACAGAAGAAGAACTAATCCCTTTGTTTTGTGGTGCTGGAGAAAAGTATTGCACATACTATGGACTGCTAAGAAAACTAACAGGTTTGTCCTGGAATGTGTGATACCAATTTATTTTTTGGAGGCAAGGATTTTTAATATCTAGCTGACCTACATTGGACATGTGGCCAGGACTGACCAGTCCATGTAGACGGACATCATACTTGTAAGAAGGAGGGAAAGCATATGAAAGAAAAACACCAAAGGAATTAAATTAACACAGTAACTAGGATAATGGACATAGTTATATCAGAGATTTGCTCAGGTTAGTACAATGTTCAGAGCTACGGTGTATACGGTCACTGTGATTCACAGGTAACTGTGAACAGATAAAATGCTCATAAATGATTGTGTAAAACAAAATGTGCATGAATGAAACAGTGTATATGAATTATTATATGAAAATTAATCATAGTATAAAAACAATTTAAAAAAATAGACAAAGGGAGGGGGAGAAGATGATAACAATGGAAAAAAAAGAAATCTGTTGCCTTCAAATCAATCTGACTCATAGTGAATCCATGTGTTACATCGTAGAACAGTTTTATGGAAATTTCTTGGCAGTAATTTTTTATTTTTTTTTTACAGAAGCAAATTCATGGTCCTTTCCCCTACAGTACCAATATGGTGGGCTCTTCTGACAATTTTTAAATTAGTAATTAAACAAAAGCTGTTTACTATAACTAGAAACCCAAATAATCTTTGCATTATTAAAACTAGTTTCAAATATTTTACTTAGAGAGAGGTCATCATCATAATTTTTATGACAAATAAGGGAATGTGAAGTCTTCATAATTAATAACACCTTGAAAGGTATAATTGATGACAAAAATGAATTGTCTCAGAGTTCTTGAGGCCAAGAGTCTGAAATCAGATTTTTGACTGTGTTGATTACTGTTGCGGGCTCTGTTTCATGTTTTGTCTGTTCCAGAATCTTTCCTAGTTTCTGATGACAGGCTTGGTTTGGTGTTCCTTGCTTATAGATCATTCCTATCTTACTTCCATTTTCACGTGGCAATCTTTATTGTTTTTCTGTTGTTCTCTACCTTAAAAAGATAGTATTTTTATTTGATTAGAGAGCATCTCTTTCTGGTATGATCTCATGTTAACAGATATGATTTGAAAAAAAACCTTCTTTCTAAACAAAATTAAGTTCACAAGTACCAGTATTTTAGGATTTCACCATAACTTTTAGATGGCACAAATCAGTTTATAACACTGACATTTTAGATTTTATATTATTATCCTGATCTTAATTCATAATCTGGAACTTTTACATATTTTATGATACCCCATTTAATCTTTGCAACAGATTTTTTTCCATTTAATTCCTGAATGACAATTAAGAAACTGTAGTTTAACTTTTTTTGTTTCATTCATCCATTTCTTTATTTATGCATTCATTGAACAAATCTGTATGATCCTATATTAGATATGAACAATAAAAAATTACAAATCATTGTCTTCAATCAAAGCCAATTTATAACTGACCCTCCAGCAAATTCTTGGAGGATGTAAATCAACCTGGACAACATTGCTCAACTTTCTCCCTTGGAGTCACTGGTGGCTTCAAACTGGCTGCATGTAGGTCAACAGCCCAAAGCCCTGTAACTTAGGTATTGTTGGTCTGTATTACTGAGTCAGAACTGACTCATAGCTGATCCTCCAGCAGATATTTTTAGAGATAATTAATAGCACAGGAAAAAAAATTAACATCCTTCTCCCACAGAGCAGCTAGTAGATTTGAATGACAAATCTTTGGGCTGATGGGTGGAAATATATACAGAAATTATAACCCAGTGCAGGAGAACACAAATAAATGGACAGTTAAGTGTTATCTTAAAAGGAAAGTTGGTTTCAACCACATTGGTACTCTGAAAGAAAGGATGTGCTTGTTCTGTGGCTGTCAGTGTCTTAAAACTCTTGATAATTTTTGCCTTTCAACTTGTGCTTTGTAAGTGAAGCACCTCAGGGCAATGAGCCATAAATTTTTTGTAGAAGAACTATATGCCATATACGTTTTGTCTTTCATTCCTTGGGTTGTCATTGACGTGTAGCATTTGTGATGTCCCATGAGCACAAAATTCTGATAGGTCTCGAACCTTGACGAATTCAACACCTGAAGGAAAAGACAAGATAATTGTGTTGCATGTATGACTGATTAGGTGAGACACTAATAACCCTAATACCTTTTTAAAAATAACCACAAAACCCAGGAATTTTTCTTTTGAACACAGAAAGAAGGTGATAGTTCTAAGAAACATGGATAACTAAGAAATCTTACTATATCCTCTCACCCATGATGTTTCCCGATATTAGCCAACAAGTTATACTGAAATTGATAATAGAAGTAAATATAAAGACTGCACCATCTATATATTCCTTTTTCTTCTATACTTACTCATCAGTAAACGAGAAGTAGAGACTAAGCAGGAGGTGAGTGAGTTAGAAAGCAGAATTAAAAGGGGTCAGGTTTTACGTAGAGCTTCCATTGTTCTGGTGAGGATACCATGCAGATGCCAAGTGTGTGTGCATATCTATATATGCTTTGAAATCAGCAATATATAATTTCAGCAATTTCTCATTATATAAATTCGTTCATGTTTCTCTTTAAATCTAGTGTTGCTAATATAAAAAGAATACTAAAACATACTTTTCCAATGTGATACATCTCCTAATTTCTGGTACCAAGTTAACTGAAGGGAGGATCCAAGTAAGATGAAGTGGTTGACAGTTTAATTCTTTTCTTCATCTATCGTGATGTTGTCTATCAGTCCATTGAGAATATTTGTTTTCCTGACATCAGCAAGAAATCCATATTGAAGGCCCCAGTCTTTGATCCTTTACAGTAAGCTCTTCAAGTCCTCCTAACATCCTGCAAACAAGGGCACCTCATCTACATGACAAATTATTGTTGAATATTCCGCCAGACCTGATGTTACATTCTTTTTCATAGAGTCCAGCTTCTCAAGTAATTTGTTTAGCACACAGATTAAATAGATATGAGGAAAGAATACATCCTGATGCACACCTTTTCTAATTTTAAACCATTCAGTGACCCCTTACTCTGTTTCGACAATAGCCTCTTAGTCTAGGTCTAGGTTTCACGTGAGCACAATTTAGTGCTCAGAGACTCCCATTCTTCTCAATATTAACCATAGTTTGTTATGACCCACATAGTCAAATGGTTTTGCACAAATAAACATTCTTCTATTATATTCATTGTTATAAGCTTGAATTCATCTGACATCAGCAATGATATTCTATTGATTACAAGAGATCCACATTTGTTCCCATTACACAATATTTGATCTAACATAATGTAAATTATAGAAAAAAATCTATGTAAGTAAAAACTTTCTGAAGATCACTAAAAAACAGCTGAAATAGTCTAGTGACAGAAAACTTTCAAAAATTCAAAGTACTTTCAATAGATGATATAAAACAAGGGATAGCATTGCTGATGTAAGATGGGTCTTAGTTGAAGGAAAAGGATAACTGAAAGATGCTTACTTGTGTTTCGTAGACTATGCAACAGTATTTGCCTGTGTGTATCATAACAAACTACGGCTAATGTTGATTAAAATATAATAAGAATTCCAGAAAACTTAAGTTTGCTCTTGCACAAGCTACACATAGACCATAAGTATCTGTCTGAACAGGACAAGGTAATACTTGTTATGTGTCATCAAGTCACCTGTGACTCATAAAGGTCCTATGCACAATTCTATCCTACCTTGAGCCAATCTCACTGTCTCTAAAACACTTGCTCCTATTACCCCTGTCACTGTTCCAATTCATTTCATCCAGGGTCTTTCTGTCTTGCAGTGTCCCTCCTGGCAACATGCCCAAAATTTGTGAAGTTGAGTTTCAAAATCTTCGCCTCCAGAGAGTAAATTGGTTTCACCCTTTCCAGAATAGATGTGCTTGTTCTCTTAGCAGTCCATGGTATATTCCAGAAAACAAGAATCTAAGCACAAACTATATTAACAGAAGTGAGGGCCTAAAAGAAGATACAAAATTATTCCTGAAGATCAGAGAACAGTGAGACTGAGTGTACACATCAGAATACTAATATAACGTTACATCAGGAACATTATATTGAAAATTGTGTCAAATAAGCATTTGGAAAAAAAATAATATAGTTTGTCTGTCAAAATAAACATCTTGAGGATACATAGTAGCTTCCTATATGTCTTTTAAAGTTATCTTCAAGAAAAGATCGTTAAAAATGTGTTTTCTCAAACTCAGTATATGGCCACTAAAAGGAACTCAAGAAGAAATTTGTATACCAATGAAGAAGTTCATCTTTTGCTTTTTGAAGAGAGGAGCGAACTGGGGCTGGGAGGGATGGTGTGTAGGTAAAAAGTGCAACAATGAATGAATGGAAATCCAAAATACCTGTAAATGTTCATTAAACTTAATAAAATAATTTTTAAAGAAGACAGAACAAGCTAATTGAAACGCTCCAAAAGCATAGTTGTACGTTTTTAAGGGAATAAATAAATATAGATTGATAGAATATTAGAAGTTTCTCAAAAAAATTTATTGGTCTAAATAATTCTATGATATGTGTAATTAGTTGAATGAGAAAAACTTTTTGCTTTCTTTAAAATTGTAACATACTTCAAGAAGCAAATTAACATGAGAAATTAGCCATGGTGTGAATGAAGCTTATATTGCTAGTAAAGCAATATCTATACTATGACAGAAATTTTATTATCAAAGTACATAGAGTATAAATTTTCCTCTGCTATGGCTTATCTATAGGTTATTTATCATTATAGGTTGTCTACTTATTTTAGCTACGGGGTGCTTATTTGGTAACCTGATAGAATGAAATAATAATAAAAATAACTTGTCCTATTAAATAATTTAAATATAAGCAAGCATGTCCTGATTGTTGGCATTGGGTAATGTGAAGTCAGTTATGACCTAGAATGACTCTGTGAACAACACATCTAAACTCTGTCCTGTCCTGTGCCATCCTTACACATCCCAACATACTAGCGCAGAACCCGCTGCAGCAGTCACTGTGTCCATTCACTTGGATGAAGATCTTCCTTTCTTTCACAAGTCTTCTCCAAACAATCACACCTCTTAGCAATGCACCCATTATCGATTTTGTCTCACTGTGGTTGCACTTTCTCCAAATCATTTTGTCTTGTTCTTTTGGCAATCTATGGGATGTTCTGTACTCTTCTTCAACACCACAGCTCAAAGGCATCAATTTTTATTCTGTCATCCTTATTCATTGTACTGTTCTCAGATGCATAGCAAGTGATTGGAAAGACCATAGCCTGAATCAAACATACCTTAGTCCTCAAAGTGACATCACTATTTCTCAATAATCTGGAGAGATCTCAAACTGCAGACTTTCCCAATGCAATATGTCTCATGATTTCCTGACTACTGGTTAATCCAAGTAAGATGAAGTTATTGACAGTTTCAATATTTTCTCCATCTATCATGATGTTGCATATCGTTCTTGTGATAAGAATTTCGTTTTCTTGATATTGAAATGATATTGAAGGTGGTATTCCTTGTACTTCTACAATGAGTACTTCAAATCCTCTTCACTTTTAGCAAATAAGGTTGGGTCATTTGCATAATTCAGGTAATTGATAAGTCTTCCTCTGATCTCGATGCCAGTTACTTCTTCATAGAGTTCAGCTTCTTTAATAATTCGCTCAACATACAGATTGAATAAGTATGGAAAGAGAATACAACCCTGATGTACTCCTGTCTTAATTTTAAACCATGTAGTGTTTCCTTGTTCTATTCACACAACAACCTCTTGGTATAGATATAGGTTTCGCATGAGCACAATTAAGTGCTCTGGGATCAAGAATCAGATTCCATGATAACCACAATATAATCTTAAATATTTCCATCTGAATTTCAAAACATCTTAAGAATATGTTTGAAGAATTGAACACCAATTATTGAAGACCAATGATTGAAGTTGTGGGACAACATCATCCATCAAGAAAATGAAAAGTCACTACAAAGAAAAAGGAGGGGGTAAACTCCCTCCCACACACATTTGAAATGGATAACAGAAGAGACTTATGAAAATTGCACTAGAACATCAAGAAAACAAAATAATGGAAAAACATGCTGAATTTCAATAGCTGAACAGAAGATTTCAAAGGGCATCTTGAGAAGACAAAGAATCATAATGGAAAGCAGAGAACAGGAATTGGAGAATAAAAAGGGAAGAACTAATTTTACATTTCTCAAGTTGAGAGAACTGAAAAACAAATTTAAGCCTTTAGTTGCAATGTTGAAATATGCTATGGGCAATATATTCAATGACCCAGAAAGCACTGAAAGAAGATTGAGGAAATACACAGAATCAACAAACCAAAAAGAACTGAGACTGATTAATTTTAAGAAGTTGCATATGAGCAGGAGCCAGTGGTAATGAAGAAGGAAACTGAAGCTGCATTGACATTATTGGCAAAAAATAAGGCTCCAGGCATCTGTGGGGTGCCAATTAATTGATTTCAATTAATAAATACAGCTCTGAATACCCTCACCAGTCTATGACAGAACATTTGAAGACAGATTTGGGACAAAATATTGGAAAAATCCTGTATTGGTTCCCCTTCTCAAGACAGGTAATCTAACAGAACGTGAAAACTATTGAAAAATATCATTAATATTACATGGAAGCAAAATATAGTTGAAGATCATTCAAAGACGGCTAGAGTAACACATCGTCAGTTAACTGCCAGACTTTTAAAAAGGATTTAGAAGAGGCCATGGCATCAGGGATAACATTGCTGATGTCCCATGAATCCTGCCTAAAAGTAAAGAATATCAAAGAATGTCTATTTATGCTTTAATGACTATACAAGGGCATTTGGCTATGGGGGATAATATCAAGTTAACATTGAGAATGTCCAGATTATGTTTTAATTATATTTTCCGTCTAACTAGTATCTACTTTATTTGTGATTTTAAGTGCCAACGAGTATGAGTTATAATGTGGACTATAGATTTGAACTCTGTCCTATCCTGCACCATTCTTACCCTAAGCACAATCCAGTCCATTGCCACCAACACTGTAACAATCCATCTCTTCGAGGGTCTTCCTTTCCTTTGCTGACCCCCTACATGTCCAAGCATGATGTCCATTAGCAAGAAATAGTATCTCCTAACAACATGTCCAAAATATGTGAGACAAAGTTTTCTCATTTTTTGCTTTCAAGGAACATTCTTGTTGCACTTTCTCCAAAGTATATCTGTTATTTCAGCTTTTTTCTCCAATATCAGAACTCAAATGCATAGATTCTTCTCCTATCATCCTTATTCATTGTCCAATTCTCAGATGCACAGCAAGCGACTGGAAAGGCTGTTGTTTGAATCAGTTACACTATAGTATTTAAATTGACATCATTGTTCTTGAAACTTTGGAGAAATACCTAAGAGCAGACTTTTCCAATGTCATAAGTCTCCTGATTGTTGGTACCCAGGGTACTGACTAGTTATCTAATCAAGATGAAAAATGATATTTTTTACATTTTCAATCTTTTCTCCATCTGTCATGATTTTGTCTATTAGACCAGTTGTGAGGTTTATCTTTTCCCTTGACATTTTTGTGAAATCCATATCAGAGATGGCAGCTGTTAATGCTCTGCAACAAGCACTTCAGGTCCTCCTTACTTTCAGTAATTAAAGTTTTATCATCTGCATAACACTGACTGTTGATAAGCCTTCCTTCAAGCCTGATGCCACACTCTTCTTCAAAGAATTCAGATTTTCAAATGATGTGTGCAGTATACAGATTGAATAGAGTATCTATTTGTAGTCTTGACCATGTATTTATATAGTCAAATTAATCTTCAAATAGTAAAAAATAGAATGCAAAGTCATTGTCATGGTGTTGAAACCAACACATTGCTGAACCTATAGCAATAAATCCCATGTAAGGAGAATACTTATATTCCTCTGGAAGAACCTCTAGTGGAATTGAACCATCTAAGACCCAACTGCTTTTGGGTTTTTAATACAATTCTCTATGAACTAAACAACCAGAGTTAAGCTTCTTTGAGAAAACAATAAAATACGGAGCTTTTTCTTACCCTTATTCTTGAAGTTCTGACAGTATGATATGATATTAGAGTCTGAAAACATGCTAAAACTGACTGGATTTGATCAAGAACAAGAAGCAGTTGTTCAAATAAAATGGAATACTGCATGTTTTAAAATCTGGAAAAAAAAGTGTGTACTAGGAGTCCATCTTATTTTACCTTTTCAATCTGTGTGCCAAGGAAATATGAAAGAATATTGTGCCATCAAGATTTGGAGGAAAGCTCACTAACACCATGTGGTATGCAGTAAACACACTTTGGCTTGCTGATAATGAAAATGTGAAGACTAGCTGGACCATGACTAAGGATGACAGAAGAAGAATAGACGTGTTTGGGTTATGGTGCTGTAGAAGAGTATTGAAATTAAAATTATTGACTGCCAAGAGAACAAAAATTAGTCCTGGAGAGAATGAAACCACATTACTCCTTGGAGGCAAGGATTTTGAAACTCCATCTCATATCCTTTGGGCATGTCTCCAGGAAGAACCAGTGCTTGGAGAAAGACATTATACTTGGAAGGGTGGTGGGTAAGCACAAGAGAGAAAGATCCTACATTAGATTAATTGACACAGTGACTGTGGTAGTGGGGGCAAGTGTATTGGACTCAGTGAGCTTAGCTAAGGACAGGGCAAGATTCAGAGCTATTGTTCTTAGGGTCATTATAAGTCATAGTTGACTTGATAACATGTTACAACATCAACAATGATTAAAATGAAAAAAATGTATCTTCAGCCTTAGGTATAAATTGCAACTCACGATTAAAAAAATTCTCACAACCTGACCAATAAGCCACATAATGAAAAATGAAAAAACTGATAAAATTGTCAAATAACTCATTTTACTTGCATCAGTAATCAAAGACCATATGAACAGATGTCAAGAAATCAAATGACATATTGCATTGGGTAAATCTTCTGTAAAAGAACATTGTAAAATCTTAAAAATTAAAGATGTCACTTTGATAATTACCATTACTTGATGTGAGTCAAATTCTTTTAGATCTCCTTTTAGAGAAAATCCTTTTAGATCTTCACATATGTATATATGTGAAAGTTGTGCAAAGAAAAATGAAGACTGAAGAATTTATGAATTTAAATTATGCTATTGACAAAGAAGGTTGAATATACTGTGGACACTTATAGAACAAACACACACCTTCAGAAAAGTCCAACCAGAATGCTCTATAAGCATGAAAGTGATATAATTTTATCTTACTAGTATGGACATATTGTCATCAAGGACCAAATAAGTGAAATATAAGGATACATGTCTTTATCCCTAATGTCATTGTCTGCAGACAGTTTTGTTGATAGCCCAAAGATGAGTAAAATATACTAGTGATTCAATGGGAGAAATGCAGACTATCTCCTCCTGTGTGAGTTAGTCTCTGAAAATCTACTGAAGGGTCTACTGTAAATCAGTTCTGACCTGATGACAATACATTTGTTCTGAACTAGGTTTTCTTACCCAAATACTGTTGTTTTTGCATGCACTACTGAGTCAGAACCAATTCAGAACTGACCCTCCCTGGGTTTTCAGAAGCTATAAATCACACAGGAAGAGATTGTTCATCTTTCTCATGTGGAGCAAATGATAGATTCAAACTTTATGTTTCGATTTGATAGCACAGTTCCTTACCAATAGTCTATCACATCTCCCTATGAAAATACTAGTATCTTTTATTTGTAGACTTGATAGTCTATTACATTTTCTAAAAAAGATTTCTTGGCAAAACCATTGAAGAAGCTGGAAATGTAATTGTGTGTGGTTGTTGCTAGATACTGTCAAGTAAGTTCAGATTCATATTGACCCTCTTTAAGTGAATGAAATACTGCACAGTCTTACAGCATCTTCACAATCATTCTATGTTTGATCATATTGTAGCAGCCAGTTTCAATCTTTATCAATGAGTGTTTCATTCATTTTCACTAAACTTGTACTTTTCCAGGTATGATGTCTTAGTCCAAAGACTGATCCCTTCTTGTAATAAGTTTTGGGTGTTTAATAAGAAATCTTGCTGTCTCACTTTTAAGGAGCATTCTGGCTAGACTTCTACTATAGTAGACTTGGTAATTTTACTAATATTTCATAATCTATTCAATAGTCTTTGTCAACATCAAGTTTCAAAGGCATCTACTGTTTACCAGCCACAAAATTGAAAGGCAACACTTCTTCAAAAACACCAAAATTCAAAGATATTACTTCTTCAGTTTTTTATATTCTTGTCCAACTTTCATGTCCACCTGAAGTGACTGAAAATGCCATCACTTATATCAGGTGCAGCTTAGTGGTCAAAGTGACATCTTTGCTTTGAACACTTTAAAGAGATCTTTTTGCAGTAAATTACTCAATAAAATGTGTTCTTTAATTTCTTTACTTCTTCCATGAGTGCTTATTATAGATCCAAATTAAATGAAACCTTTGACATCTATATTATCCTATTTATTGTGATGTTATTTATGGATTGAGTCGTGAGCCTTTCTGTTTTGTTTATGTTATAGTATAATTTATGATGAAGGCAGAGTTTCTTTTTTTTTCTCAACAAGTGTTTCAATGTATCTCCACTCTTCAGTAACCAAATTTGTGTCATCAGCCTATTTAAGGTTCTTAATGTATTTTCTTCCAATTTCAAGCTGCATTCTTCTTAAAACAGTTCAGCTTCTCCAGTTGTTTACTCAGCAGACAGAATGATCAGCTATTGTGAAGGGATTTAACCAGAAAATTTTTTTTTCTGATTTTAAATTGCACAGAATTCCTTTGTTTTATTTGAACAAGTGCTTCTTGATCTTTGCATAAGCTCTACATGAGTACAATGAAGAGTTCTGGTATAGCAGTTTTTCTGAATTTTATTCATAAATTTTATGGTTTACACAGTTAAATACCTTTAATAGTCAATAAAATATACACAGACAGCTTTAGTCTAAGATATATCTGAAATCAATAGTCATGTCCTATCTTTGCACATTCTCCTCTGGATCCTACTGGAATTTGTGGCAGTTCCTTGTCATTTTAGTGCTGTCACGATTTGTTAATTATTGTCAACAAAATTGCATATGACAATAATATTTGTAATAATACTCACATCATATCAGATCATCTTACTTTTGCATAAATATAAATATGGATCTTTTCTAGTTAGTTGACCAGATATCTTTTTGTATATTACTTGAATAGATAAATGAGCACCTCTAGCATTATAATAATTTTAAAAAATATTTCGTTTGGCATGACATCAATTCCTGAAGTTTGTGTTTTCATTTATTTGACTTCTTCCTTCAATACTATCAATTTCGGATCACCTGTTACCTTCTGAAATGTTTGACTATTGAAAAGAAATTTTTTTTCTGGAATAGTTTCATATATTTTTCAATATTTACGTGTAAAGTTCTTTCAGTATTGCTAGTTGAGGATTGATTTTCTTTTCTTTAATTCTTTCAGCTTGAGAAAATTTAAGTGCGTTCTTCCAGTTTGAATTTCTAACTCCAACTCTTGGTACATTTCATTAAAATTTTTCTCTTTGTCTTTTGGTATTATGTTTTAAAATATTTTAACCTTTTTTTCATTCACCCTTTATTCAATTGACTGTAGCTATTCTGTTCAAGAACAAGTTTCAGGATCTCTACTGGACTAAATTTTGGCCTATGTTTCTTTCTTATATTTGTAATGATCTTTTACTCTCTTTATGCATGTTAGTCTGTCATATCATTGTTCAATGCATATCATCTTTCACATTTGGTATCAAAACTGTTCTAGAGATGGTTCTTAAGTTTAAGTGAAATATTGTCAAGTTTCACATTGGCTTATTTTTTAATTATTTAAAAAATTTTATCATTTGTGTGTGTGTACCATCAAATTGGATCTGACTGGTACAGGAGGAGATTGTCCCTCCTTCTCCAGGATAGCATATGGTGGATTTGAACCACAAACCTCTGGGATTGCAATGCAGCTTCTTACCACTAGGCCACCAGAGCTCCATTCACATTGACTTTTATGGAATTATTTTAGTTTTCTTAAAGTGCTGCTTGAACTTCCATAACAACAATTAATAGTTATTTCACAGTTGGTCCTTGACCTTGTTCTGACTAATGATATTCAGCTTTTCTCACATTTTCCAAGGAAGAATACAATCTGTTTTTACAATCTTGTAATCATTTATACAAGATTTTTATAAATCATTTTCATTTATTTTGGTGAAAAAAATATTGTTGAAATGAATAGTTCACTCTTCTCACAAAATTCTATCACGAGAGCACCAATATCATACTTTCCAATTATTGATCTTTATCTTCAACTCTCATATTTCAATCACTGATAATTATCAATGTATCTTCATTGTATTCTTAAGAAATTTTAATTTGTAGATGTTTTTAAAATATTAAATTTTACTTTTTGCTTTAGCTGATTATGAAAAAAATTGAATACAAGTCATAATTATCTGATATTCTTTAAAGGTATATGGATATTATTCTATCATCAGTACTGTATCAATGGATCAATAGTGTATCAATGGATGTTATGTCTTTCCCTGTGAATTATCATTCCCTGAATAGCAAAGCATATGACTGTTTTATTGAAAATGGTGAATGATAATCAACTTCTACTCACTAATATATGGGATGTATGACTTGAAGCTCACTTTGTATAAATTCTAACTTTCCTAGATTCATATTTCCTACATTCAACATATTAGTTATTGATGTGTTTTCCATGTTTTTCTTTCCATTTTGAGTCATGTCACATCAGCAAACTAAGTTGTTGAAAGTCTTATTCCATTCATGTCATTAAAATTTTGATTTTACTTTGACTAGGCAGCTCTTCCCATAATAATTTGAGTGCTTTACCATTTGAGGGGACTCAGGTTCGGGCAAAATTTTCTTGCTATATGTAAGTTCTTTATTGACCATCCTCTGAAGTAGATCACCAAGTTCCTCTTCATAGTGTCTCATATTCTAGACACTCCATTGAAACCTTTCTTCCATAGATAATTCTACTTGTATTTGAAATATCATTGGCACTGCTTCCAACATCAAAACAAGCTACAACAAATTGACACACAAATGGTGGAAATAGATAGTCACACTAAATTGGGCAAATAATAATAAGGTGATTTCGCCTCTATTTTCCCCCTCTATGTGTCAGCCAGTGTGCCGAGATATTAGACTCTGTGATAATGCTAACAGGGATGGTATTTGAGCAAGGCTTTTCTTCCCCACTCCTGCCCCCCTTCTATTTCTGTCACTTCAATCTCTTGAAAAATATCCAAATAGATATGGCTGACTAAAGATTAGGCAGCTGAGTTTATCTCTTATATTTTATGATCCTCTTTTGTACAGAAAGGTTTATGCTTTAAAACTTAAATAAATACAGTAGCAAGCTTAACTATGATTCATCCAAGTGTAAATTCAATTTTTATTTGTAGTATCCAAAATGAAAACTGCAAATCACTGACATATTCAGTCAAATACAGCTAGTGGCTAGAAAGTGATGTTACCAAGCCAAAGGTGGATAACTTTAATCTGCAGCCCTGATGCCTAGTTTTAATTATTTTTGTCAAACATTCTTTAGGTGGTATAGCACTGGTCTGTCGATTTGCTGTACAGAGGTTACTCTTGGTTGCTGTGATGCTAAACACTGTGACACTGTTGCATCAAAAGCGGTAATGATTACCCATGGTGGACAATGTTTGGTGGAGCTCCCTGATTAAACAAGCTTGGAAGCAGGAGTGGCATCCAGTTCTGAAATAGCTTGGCTCTGGAAACCCTATGAACTTGGAGAAACAATGAAAGTTATACAAGTCAAGGTCTTTTGTTCATAGGATTGCGTGCGATGAGTCATCTATGACTAGACTGCACTTAACAACAACAACAACACAGCTAAATTATAAGGTAATTTTAATTTTCAACATGTTGCCACATTTATTCTATCTCTTGAGTTCTTACTTCAGCTTTAGGCAGATATTTGAGTGTTGGCACTATTCCAGGAACAAAAAAAAGAGGCAAACAATTGAAAAGCAAGAAAAATTCTTGAAAGAAGTTGTACACTGTGATATACATATTACTGTTTAACTGTAAAATACATTAATATGTGTGCTTATTTGTGATAACTGTTTTCTTTTTCTCAAATGGCAAGTTTTAAGAAATGTCTTTGCAAGGTGATTAACTCTTTCCGATGGTGAGAGAAAAGAAAATATTTGACTTTAGGCTAGTGGGAAGAAAATATTTGGCTTTAGTCCTTTTGGTAAACTGTAATTACTTGCACTGCCACTTGTGCGTAACTCAAGTTAATAGAAGGAAAACTTATAAACTCACATTAAGACCCAAACTTTACAGTCCTTTTAAATCTCCTACGCTCTGATCACAATGATATATCTACCATCTGAAATTATTTGGGGACAGACTTTTCCTTTATTAAGATTATAAAATGTGAATTTGCAGTCAATTTTTAAAAATATGTTGGATACATATCTTGTATCCACTTTAAAAAGAAAAAAAAGAACTGAAACAAAATGACAATGTAAGCATTGACTAAAGCATAGACCAAAAAAAGTATATTTTACATATTTTTATATATATATGTCTTCCTATACAGTTTTTGTCTGCAAAAGGTATACAAAGTTTCAATTGAAAGTGTTAGTCTTTTTTAATTTTTTAACATTTTAGTATTTTAAAAACAAAGCATTACAATTATAATATTTCTAGCTTTCAAGTCTTCTTATGTACTCTCTTTGCCTCCTTAACATCTAAATTGATTCTTA
Source organism: Elephantulus edwardii (assembly GCF_000299155.1). Classification (NCBI taxonomy): domain Eukaryota; kingdom Metazoa; phylum Chordata; class Mammalia; order Macroscelidea; family Macroscelididae; genus Elephantulus; species Elephantulus edwardii. Next base: position 5,256,673 of record NW_006399819.1, read on the forward strand.
TCACAAGTGAAAAAACTTTTCTTTTGGCAGTTAGTTCCATTCTAAGAAATAACCTATGTGCATTTAAGTTGAATAAAAGACAATAAAAGGCAAAGTCTTCAAATCATAATTTTACTTTAATAGGGGGAGAAAGAACTGATGCATTTGAATTTTGATGTTGGCAAAGAATATTGTATATTCTATGGGTTGCCAGAAGTATGAAAAAAATCTGTCTTAGAAGAATAGCCAGATTGTTCTCTAGAATATGATAGAAAGACTTTGTCTCATGTACTTGGATGTTATCAGGAGAGACCAAGCCCTAAGGCAGGACATCTCCCTTGGTAAAGAGGCTGTGAAAACGAGAAATATTTTCAAAGAGATTGATGGGTATAGAGCTGAGACAATGGACTCAACCAGTAATGATTGTGAGGGTGGTCCAGTGTTTCTTTCTGTTGTACACAGAGCTGCTGAGTTGGAATTGACTCAGCAGCACCTGACAACAACAGCAGCAATAATAACATTTTTTAAAGGCCAGATGTTTTAAGAAAATAATGAAAATGGTGTCCTTAACAAAAATACCATGGAAAAACAGAGTTGAAAATAAATTGCTAAAATGTGGTGGAGACAGGTGCAGGATTTGAGTAAGAAGAATTTGGCTAGTAAGGAATGCATGGATTCCATACATACTGTATAAACACCTAAAATATGGATTAATGATGAACCCCCTATAAATCAATAAAGCACTAACTTTAATGGCTCTTTGGTTCGGGAATGTATATATGTTAATGTCACCATCAGTTATAACCTTTCAAAAGACATGTTTCAAATGATTCCTAACGTGTACAGAGAGAATGAAATTGCCTGCCAATTCAATCTGTATCTCACCAATTCTTTCCCTAGTTTTCTAAAAGATCAGAATATAAGGAGACAGATTGTTTTTGCACATGTGATAAAGATAATGAATTGCTCTGAAACTTAAATTGGGAAGCCAAGGCAACATTTACAATGATAGGGACCACCCATTTCAATCCCTGTGCTTGGAATATATTTAAAATAGAGACTCATTATTATCAACAGAAACAATTTGAAAATGAGATATCCAGTATAGGAATGAAGGAAGCCAACTAAGTTCGTAAACAATTTTAGTTAAAGACAAATGAATAGTGTGACCATTTACCAAGGCAAGAGAAGGCTGATTGATGAAATAGACTGAGCTCCAGTCTGAATTCTTCTGCTAAATTCATTCATAATCTCTTTATTTGTCTTTCACAATAGCTTCACTGTCATAAATGGTTTTCCCATATTTTGTACAGGGTGTATTTTTATCCCCACACAGTTGTGCTTGACCAAAACCATAGAAAAGATTAAGAAGTGAAATGATTGTGGGGGCTCTTTCAAAGTGATCCTATCTAGTTCACATGAAAGTATCTGATCATGTATTTTTAAGTGTCAGACTGGGTGTAAATAAAAGTAATCTTCCCATGACCCAAGTTTAATGAACTTTTATCCAGTAAAGCTAAGCTGATTAGTATGAGCACTGAGATCTTCTGTCGTATTGTCAATGTGAAAATCCAAGTTACTATATTCTGACACTTATAGTTTATGATTTACACAAGCCCTTTTTCTTAGTTCACCAAATCTATTTAAATATCTTATCGTACATTCTGCCAATGAAAAGTTACAAGCTGATAGTTACATATTGAAAATGAATCCTGATTTTCCAACTGTAATGCATATGTACTCTGATTTCCCTTTTAACAAGAAACACTTTGGTTTTCACAGTTTCTTTTATAAAGTAACTATCCAAATGTCACTTAATGCAGTTGTGTTGCTAAGGGGCTGAATGTAGTGTGAACTATACCAGGTGACATTGTCAGAGAGGAGGTGACATAAAAATGATGTATATAAAATTTGGAGATAATTTTTCAACAGAAATTTATAAGTATTATCTAAAATATCCCTACAGTAATTTACAGGGATCTTTTGTCATTTTGTTGTACAGCAAAAGAATGACTTTTTTTCGCCATTATCAACATACATACAAGGCTAAATCTCTATGACAATTTATTTTGTGAATTCCAGAGCTGTCATTAGTTCTTAATTACACTGGTGTTTTGAAGCACCTGATAGTTTTTTTCTGCATGTGATACAAACATCCACTACTGGAGAATAAAACAGAAATTAAAGGAAACTCACTCAACTCAAACCTTATTGCCTTTGCTTTGTAATCAACTCATAGGTGTCCATCTACCGGGTTTTCAGGAAGTTATAAATTGCCTCAGAAGAGACTGTCTGTTGAATTTGGACTACCAGCTAGACAAAGCCTTTGCATAGCAGCACAGCTCTCTACAGACTCAGCGGGAGAAAACATGTTTCTCAGTTACTAATAGTGTTGTAATGAATAATGTGGACTAAATATAGAAATATCTTACAAAACACTTTTGTGTTAATATTTTCCAGATCTAATATTTTACTTAAGCAGCTTACAACTAATTGAAACAAATTATTTTATTATTAAGATTGATAATAAACATTTCGAAGGAATGTTCTGATTTAGAATGAAGTACATTGTTGAAGAGTAATACCATGAGTATTATAGCGCTGGCCTACCTTAACTCTAGTGATACCACTGCTAAATGCAAAGTGATTAGCCTTTGCTTTTACTAGAAAAGCAATTGTTATGAAAAGTTATAATTTCCCTCTAATGATGTTTATAAAACTATTTTTCTATGGTGTTCTATGGTGTTACCATTAGCTTAATGCTTTGTTTCACGGTGGAAAACATGAATTGTTGCAATTCCATAGCATAATTAGGTTGGAAAATATCTACAACATTCAAAATCGATTTATGAGAAAATGTCTGTTTCCATCTTCCAGTTACACAGAAAAGAAATATCTTAGCACTGAACTCAATTTGGAAACAAAATGAAAAAGCAAAATAAAATTGAAAAATAGCAGTCTATAGAATTTGTTTCCAGTATATCTGCCTTCAAAAAGTACTACTTGGGGTACTGTGTAATTTTAGAACAGAGAGAGATATATTTTTCCAGGTTGATATAACAACTCTTATTTTTATGAGTTATTGAAAGGTGATAGATGTTTTAATGAACAATATATCTGGTATTAGCATGTGAATATTCGCTCTTGAATAATAAATTTGCACATTACAACCTGGGAAACCCAATGGAGGGTTAACATCATCTTAAGCTATAATTTTATAGCTCAAATTTGCCTTTTATAGTAATATTAACTTTAATTTTAACCCACTTTATGTAAAGCATTGTACTTTACATAAAAATGTAAAGCAATGAAAGCTTATCTGTTTTCCTTAAGAAAACTTTTAGTCTGATACTCTTTTTATTCTGAAGAGAAAAGGCTGTTAAAATTTTTGAATACAGCTTCACAGCTTTTTCTCAGTACACATCAATGTATACACCTTTATATTCACACTCCAACTTTCTGTTAACATTTTATGAATCATGATTTTTACACTGTTTTGCAATATTTCAAAATGTTAATGTCTTGCAAATATTTTAATACTCTTTAAGGTATAATATTTTTAGCTTTCTAGCTAGTTTCATAATTTTCTTTAGTTAATTCTTATTGACATTTAATTTTGACTATTGTACATAAAATATGGATTACCTAATTTTATTATTGTACATAAATATGTATACATATTTTAGAATTAAATAGATTTTCCACTTTCTTTTGCTTGAAAATATGCTAAAACATTTCTAGGAAATTAGTATTTTATTGCAAGCCTGATATATTTGACCACTGTTTGTCAGTTTGCCATACTGTGGTGGTTCGAGTGTTACTGGGATGCTGAAGGCTATGCTACCAGTACTTTAAGCATAAACAGAGACACTGTAGTAGACAGTTTTTGGCAGCGCATATAGATTGATATATATTTGGAAAGAGGACTTTACAATCAACTTTTAAGGGCTTGTCTCAGTAAAAATCTTACAAATATCAGTGGAACATTCTGATAAAATAGTGCTAATAGTGCTTAAATTTGAGTCAATAAGTTTGAAACGTACTCAAAATATGGCTGGAGGAGGGCTGCCTCCTCAAAAGAGAGTCAATCTTAATGATGTGGATGAAGTTATTGTTAGAGGACCATCACTGGTGGAAATATCTACTGGAAAACTGAACATGGGATGTATGAAATATGAGTCTGAGGAAATTGTCAAAGTAATCTCGAGAAAACAGAGACAAGAAGAACTAGAGGGTGCCCGACCTCCACTGATGTTTATTTTATAAAGGTCTTGGAACAAGATCCTGAACATAGTGCATAAAATGTAGCATAAATCTCAATATCTAATACAGCACTGGTGGAGACTACAACTCTTGGTAACTTTTCATCTGGAATTAAATTCACCAATATGACTTAACTTTTAGTCAAAGGTAGATAGTTCTATAAAGAGAAAAGTAATACCAGGGGGATGGTCACTTCTTAGAACAATCAACCATGACAGTAAAGAATTAAGCATTTGTCCAGTGGTAAAACTCAAATGGTAAGAAAGTATCACTTTAGAGGGAAGAATAGAAAGAAGAATCATAGGCAGAATGTAGAAAGAATTATGCTACATTGTGGGTATTCCAATTAATAAAAAGCAAAATGTATATGAATGGTTGTTGTTGTTTTGTGCTGTCGAGTTACCTGCAATTCATAGTGCCCCTATGTACAACAGCCCTAAACCCTCTTCTATCCTACCCCAATCTTATTGTCTCTGACACACCTATCCGTGTTACCCCAGTCATTTAATCAATCCATCTCATTGAGGGTCTTCCTCTCCTGCATGTGTTCCTCCACCTTCTCTGGCATGACATCCCTCCACAGGAACTAGGCTTACCTTAAATGGTGGTTATTGTTATGTGTCGTTGAGTCGTTCTTGACTCATAGCAACCCTATGTACAACAGCCTTAAATCCTGCTCTGTCCTGTGCCAACCTCACTGTCTTTGACCCACCCATCCCTATTATCCCAGTCATTAAATCAATCCAACTCCTAGAGGGTCTTTCCCTCCTGCGCTATCCCTCCAACCTCCTAAGCATAACATCCCTCTCTAAACATGTCTAAACATCACTTCTTGCAACATGTCCAAAGTATGTCAGACAAAGCCTCAGAATCCTTGTTTCCAGAGAACAGCCTGGTTTAACCCTCTCCAGGATGAACCTGTTTGTTTTCTTAGCAGTCCATGATACATTCAATACTCTTTACAAGCACTACAGTTCAAATCTATCAATTCTCCTTTTATATTCCCTAGTCATTGTCCAGCTCTCTGACACATAGCAAGTGATTGCAAAGACCATGGCCTGTATCAGATGCACCTTAGTCTCCAGAAACACACCATTGCTCTTCAGTACCCTGGAGAGGTCCCTTACAGTAGACTTTTCCATTGCAATATGTCTTTTAATTTCCTTGCTGCTGGTGTCAAGAGTTTTGACTGTAGAGCCAAGCAAACTAAAGCTGTTGACAATCTTAAGCTCTTCAACATCCATCTTGGTATTTCCAATTGGTCTAGTGGTGAGAATCTTGTCTTCTTGATATTGACCCTAAATCCATATTGAAGGTTGAAGTTCTTGGCCCTCTGCAGCAAGCGCTTCAGGTCCTCCTCAGTTTCAGCAAGCAGGCTTGTGTCATCTGTATAATGTAGATTGTTAATGGATCTTCTATCAGTGCTGATGCCACACTTCCCCTCATACAGCCCAGCCTCCTGAATAATATGTTCTGCATACAGGTTGAAAAGGTATGGAGACAGGACACATCCCTGGTGTACACCCTTTCCAATTTTGAACCATGCAGTGTTTCCTTGCTCTGTTCTGACAACTAACTCTTGGTCCAGGTATAGGTTTCACATTAGTAAAATCACATGCTCTGGGATTCCCATTCTTCTCAGAGTCAGCCATAGTTTGTTATGATTCACACAGTCAAACATTTTGATATAATCAATGAAACACAGATAAACATTCCTCTATTATTCCCTGCTTTCAGCCAAGATCCATCTAACATTAGCTACAAAATCCCTAGTACCATGACTCCTTTTCAACCCAGGCTGGACTTCTGGCAGTTGTCTGCTCATATGCTGTTCCAGTCTTTTTTGTATAATCTTTAGTAAAATCTTGCTTGCATGTGATATCAGTGATATTGTTCAAAAATTTCCATACTCTGCTGGATCACCTTTCTTTGGAATGGGAACAAATACAGATCCCTTCCAGTAAATTGGCCAAGTGGCTGTTCTCCAGATTTCTTGGTACAACTTTGTAGAAGATAAAATTAATTTGCTTGATAACTAAAATTTAGTTGAAAGCACAAAGATGAAATTAAATACATAATGATCAAAAATTGTGATTATATGCCAACTTTGCCCAATCCTGTACCATGTTCACAATATCAACTGTGCTTAAAATCATTGTTGTACTCACTCTTTCAATCAATATAACTGAGGTTCTTCCTTTCTTTACTGGTTCTTCATCTTCCCAAGCATGGTGTGCTCTTCAAAGGAATATCTCCTGACATCATGCCTGAAGTATTTGAGGTAAAGTTTCACAACCTTTGTTCCTAAGAATCACTTTGGATGTCCTTCTTTAAAAACACAATTGCTTGATCTTTGGTAGTCTGTGGTATAGTCAATATTCATAACTAACTTTACAAGTCAATGACAAAAATTCTTCATGGATCTTCCTTATCCAAAATCAAACTTTATAAGTACATGAATCAATTAAAATAAGCCATGGCCTAAGCCATTGGTCTTTAAACTGACATCCTTGATCTTTATCACTTTAAAGATATCACTGACAGTCTTTTACTTAGTGCAATATGCATTTTGATTTGTTGAATGTTGCTTTCACAGGTGTTGATCAATATTGTTATTGAGATACAATGGCCTAGAATTGGCTATTTTGAATATCGCAACATATGGTCTATAATGCTAGGAGTGATAAATTCATATGTGCTCTATAATGCTGAGAATGGTGTCACAGTCACAAAAGGACAATTACTGCATAGTGCCACTGTTGTAGAATGGGACTGACATCAGGGTTGGGGTAAGACTGAGAAAAACTGGATAGATTATGTATACTGAATTGAATCAGATAAGGGACAGAACAGTTTAAAAGCGATATATGATAGAGTATCATGATTATCACAGGAATCCAGAATTAAGGTTGCATAGTGGAGTGCATTCGGGGCTGGAGGCAGAGGATTGTATACCAACGAAAATTTTTATCTTTTGCTTTTCAAAGAGAGGAGCGAACTGGGGTAGGGGAAGGGGGTAGAGAAAAAAGTGTAACAATGAATGAATGGAAACCCAAACTCTCTGTATATTTTCATTAAAATTAGTAAAATAAAATAAATTAAAAAAAGGAATGATGTTCTTCCAAGGACTCGTTCCTCCTTGCCATGTACCCAAAGTATGTGAGAAAGAGCTTCAGAATCCTGGCTTCCAAGAAGAAGCTTGTTTTACTCTCTCCAAGACAGATCTGTTTGTTGTCTCAGAGGCCCATTCAATAGTTCAATATTCTACAGTGCCACAACTCAAAGATACTGATTCTTCTGTCTTCCTTAACCATTGCTCAGCTCTCTGATGCATAGCAAGTAATTGTGAAGACCATGACTGGGATTAGGCACACTTTAGTCCCTAGATTGACTTCATTACTCTTTGAAGAGGTCCCTGACAACAAATATCCCCAATGAAATGCGTCATTTGATTTCCTGGCTGTTGGTGTCATGAATGTTTATTACGGAGCCAAGCAAACTGCAATTGCTAACAGCCTCATCTATCATGGGGTTGAAAATTGGCCTACTGGTGAGAATCTTTATGTTCTTGATGTTAAGTTTCAATATATATTGGATACTACAGTCCTTGACTTTATGCAATAAACTCTTCAGGTCGTCCTCAATTTCAGCAAACATGGTTGTTTTATCTGCACATCGTTTGTTGTTGATTTGTCTTTCTCCAATTCTAATACCACATTCCTTTTAATTAAACCCAGCTTCAGAGCCAGAATACTTCAAGGAAAAGAGAATGGCTCATGAAGTTTGGACATTCTATCAGAAGCAAATAGTCCCTGAAGAAAAACATTAAACTTGGAAAAATAATTATTGTTGTTATGTATCATCAAGTTAGAACTGGCTCATAGCTGACTCTCCAACAGGTTTCCAGAGGCTGCACTTGCACGGAAGGCAATTACCCATCTTCTTCCCATGAAGCAGCTTGTGGAATCAAATTGTGTGCCTTTGGGTTGATGGCACAACTCCTTACTCGCTAAGCTCTACTGAAAAAGTAGAGAGTGAGAAAAAGTGGATTATCTTTAATGAGAGGATTTGAAAGAGTAAGTGACCATAGCAAATAAGTCATGCATTGCAATGCTTGGAGGATAACACAAGGCAGGAAAAAGTTTTGCTTTATTGTACATAATTTGTTTTGAGTAAAATCTTCCTCAGTGACATTCAACAATGACACTTTATAAATGATATTTAACTATAGCTTTATTTCACTAGAAGTTTTTACTTTGGCAAATTTCTAAATTATTTTAACAATAGTTGTACAATCTATTGATATTTTTTAAAGGTAATTCAGGACTCATGCGACATTCAGACTTCAGATATGGTAATAGCATTTATACCACTGAAAACTTAGGTCCGGTACCATATTTTTTTTCTTTAAGACTTTTTAAGAACTATCACCCAAACACACGGCTTATTTAATGTTTAATTGAAAGTTTTCATTCTTGGA
>NW_006399819.1:5265494-5267163 GCF_000299155.1 Elephantulus edwardii
AATAGTTGTACAATCTATTGATATTTTTTAAAAATAAATCTATTAGATAAAAATGTTTAAATAGCTACAATTAATAATAAACTATAGCTTTCTAAACTATCTGCAGTCTCTTTTCACTTCCAATTATGCATTAGTGCTTTGTTTACAACTAGCTGTTTTAGCAACTTTTTATCATGATCTTGAGCAGAAAGTTATTTTTCACATAAAGTTTTCAAAGCATTAATCTCTCCAAAGTATTAAAAATCGAGGATGTCAGGCTAAAGACCAAAGTGCCTGATCCAAGCAATGATCTTTTTAATTACTTCCCAAGCATCTGAAAGTTGGACATTGAAGAAGGAAAACAGAAGAAAAATTGATGCCTCTGAGTTGTGATGTGAGAAAAACAAGCAAGTTTGCTTGGAGGAGGTTCAAGCAGGGTGCTCCTTAGAGGAAATGATAGTGAAATTTTGCTTCACATATTTGGTTATATTGTCAGTGAGGCCAGTCCTTGGAAGAAGACAGTGTACTGGCAGAGGTGAAGGATAGTGAAAGAGAGGAAGACTCTCCCAAAATAAATTGATCACAGTAACTGCAACAGTGGGTATGAGGTGCGTCAGAAATTGTAAGGATAGTGCATATAGGGCAAGTTTCAGATCTGTAGTTCCTAGGTTGCTATGAGTTGTAGTCGATTTGATGTCACCTAACAACAACAGCAGTTTTAGATTCTTTTTTTTATTCATTCTATTTATATTGGTTTTTATACAAAGTTCATTACATTGTGTTTCATTCATGTACAATGTGCTTCACACACTCCTTCATTCACATTGGTTCATACGATCATTCCCATACGCTGTGGAATTAATCATCGTTGATCTATGCACATTGTCACCCCATATTTCTAAGACCCACTAGATCTGTCCTAATTTCTTCACCCCCTTTTATATAGACAGATTATCACTACTCTGGTTCTTATAAGAATCATCATCTAAATCCTCCATAGGGACTATGACTGCACATAGAGGTTTACAGAATAATAAGAAAGAGAAAGAAAAAAAAAAAACTCCAAACATAACTATAAACTTATGGAAGCTCTGATAGCCTAATAGGTTGTGGATCCAACCCAAAGATGAATGATTTAATTCCACCATGTGTTCTAAGGGAGAAAGACGGGGAATCTTCCATGTCATTATAGCCTCAAAAAACCTGCTAAAAGGTCAACTATTCTTACTCAGTTCTTGCTTGATGGCATGAGTGAGTTAGTGATATACTTTTTTTTAAGATTACAGTTATTTCTCAGTAAAAAGTTTAATAGAGACTTAGCTAGTTATGTATTTACCAAAATTAATTATCTAACTTCCTTGTCTTTTTAGTGTTTTATATATACCAGGTCTTGTGATATATTCTGATAATATCAAAGTGAAAAGAATTGCATTCTTTGCTTTTCAAAAGCTTATAATCCAATGGAATGGATAGATATAGACACTTACAAAGCAATATGAGTTATGATTTGGGTATTGTGCAATAAAAACACTAATAATACATATTAGTGTATGTTGTTGTTGTTATGTGCCGTCGAGTTGTTTGCGATTCATAGTGACCCTATCTACAACAGTCATAAACCCTGTTCTATCCTGTGCCAATTGCACTACCTCTGACATACCCATCCTGATTACCCCAGTCACTGAATCAA
>NW_006399819.1:5269558-5270552 GCF_000299155.1 Elephantulus edwardii
TTCTTAGGGGCAATCATTCAAGAATCCACGGAAGTAATAAAGCTTATAGTAGATAAGGTATTCTATTCATCCAGGGAAAACTTGAGAGTGATACTTAAGGAAAAAGTGAAGCACAAAGTTAGTAAAAACCTGAAATGTCAGAGACCGTGGTCATGTGTAAAACATTGCAGGTATGTGTAGCAGAATTTACATTAAAAAGGCATATAGGGACCATGTTCTAACGTTTGGAGTTCATCATGTTGGTAAAGGTTGATCAGAAGAGACTTAATCACTAACAGTAGCTTTATGTTATTGTCCAGAATGTTATGTTCCAGGTCAAGGGCTTTGGCTGCTTCATTCATTTTCATCTTCCCAGTAGGATGAAGAATGTCTGGCACATGTTAGTCATCCACTACATTAACGTTGACTGAATAAAATTCAACTTCTATTAAAGGCTACTACCTCCCCACAAAACTTAAAATAAATGGAAAAGTACTTTGCAACACTTGCTGATAAATTTTAATATATAATCAAACTGAAAGTGTTATCTCTGATTTTTCAAATAATTCCCATAAATTTTACTATACTCATAAGTCATAGTGTGTAGTAATAGTTTATTTTTTTCTCAAGTGAATAAATAAAGAATTTGGTTGTATACATTACACCACACATTAGGTCTTATGACTTAAAATAGTGATTAAATTGTCTTTATTTACACTAACTAGTAAGTTACATGAAACATTTCCACTGTACATTAATACAGATAAAAAAAGTAGTAGCATTTTAATGAAGATTTCTTTAAGTAACATTAAAAGTAACAACAAAAAAAGGATTTTATGTATGGAATTGCTTTCTTGTTGTTGTTGTTATTTGCCATCGAGTTGCTTGTGACTCATAGCGACCTTTTGTACAAGAGCCCTAAATGCCATTCTATCCTATGTCAACCCCGCCGTCTCAAACACACTCATTCCCAGCGCTCCAATCAGAATTTATCCATTTCATCAAGGGTCTTCCT
>NW_006399819.1:5271707-5278693 GCF_000299155.1 Elephantulus edwardii
GCATCCACTCTCCTTCTGTCCTCCCTAGTCATTGTCCAGCTATCTGATGCATAACAAGTGATTGCAAAGACCATGGCCTGTATCAGGCGCACCTTCATCTCCAAAGAGACACCGTTGCTCTTGAGTACTTTATAGAGATGAAAAGGTCTAAGTATAGGTTTTGCATAAGCACAATCAAATGTTCTGGGATTCTCATTCTTCTTAGAGTCAGCCATAGTTTGTTGTGACCCACACAGTCAAAAGCCTTTGCATAGTCCATGAAGCACAGGTAGACATTCTTCTGGTATTCTCTGCTTTCTGCCAAGATCCATCTAACATTAACTATAATATCCCTAGTACCATGACCTCTTCTAAATCCAGTCTGCACATCTGGCAGTTCTCTGTTGACATATTGTTCCAAATGTTTTTGGATAATTTTCAGCAGAATCTTGCTTGCATGTGATATTAATGATGTTGTTCAATAATTTCTGCACTCAATCTATAATCTCAAGTAACTACCAAAGCACTTCAATGATCTTTATTTTCTATAATTTTTCCCTGATTGTTTAAAAAAAGACAGAAAATAGAACTATTTTTTTATAAAAGATATCTTTTTTTAGAGACTCAATCTTTTAGTAGATATGTGGATTAATACCCTTTGGTTGTAACGTTATTGTTGGTTATGTACCATTGAGTTGGATCCAACCCAGAGCAAGTTTTTGGATGTCGTTAATCCAATGGGAGGAGAGTGACCATCCTTCTCCCATGGAGCAGCTGATAGATTAAAAATGTGTGACTTCAGGATTGCATAACAGGAAGGACATCATGCTTGAAAAGGTGGAATGACAACATGGGGAAGGAAGACCCAGCATGAAATGCGTTGATACAGTACCTGGAGTAATCGGGATAAGTGTGTCAGAGACAGTGAGACTAGCTCAGGATAGTTTGAAGCTAAGAGCTATTGTACATAGGGTCATCAATACTTACAGATGGCATGTAATAATTGATACAGTTAGATTATAGGACACTAATAACCCAGAATTATGTTATGGTGGGTTCAAAGTAAATTCCTGAAAATTAGACTTAATTTTAAAAACTTGGAAAGAAACATTGTGGATTGCAGATCTATCGCTAAAACTATTTTTTTCAAAAAAATAATGTTGAATATATGTTTAATATAATTCCTTTAGTTTCAATATAAGATTGAAATAATTCAAATATTTTTTATACTTATTGGGCAGCTTTGTTGTATACCTTACGACATTTTTATATATTATTAGACAATAAGGAAGTGTAGAAAGAACAAAGGCCACATGAGGCTAGCCAGAGTGGACTTTTACCAACTCCATGAGGGGTAACTGTCCAAGTCAACTATACAAAACTAATTTCCATAAGATCAGAATGACTTCACATTCCCACACTTCTTTATACTCATCCTAACTCCAATCTCACTACTTTACTGGTTTAATAATCCAACGCAACAGTTTAAATATCACACAGAACTATACTGTTGTTGTGTATCATCATGTTGGAACCTACCTATAACTAACCCTCTCGTGGGTTTTCAAAGGCAGTTAATTAGTACGGAAGAGATTCTCCTCCTTCTCCCATGGGGCAGCTAGTGGATTCCAACCATGTGTTTTCAGGATTGCAGCACAGTTTCTTACCACTAGGTCACAAGAGCTCTCTATTGTGGAAGTCAAAGGCTACGGAATTCAGATTAGTAGAAGGATACAATCAATCAGGACAGTTTCTGGAATGTACTTACAAGCACATCAGAACAACCTCAGGGCTTTAAAATTTTTGTCCCATTAATTATGACTCTGCCCTGTCAGTTCTCCAAGCTTGAGCAAGATGCTCTTTGTTTTAATTCTGTGGCATAGTAGTCCCAACATCAGCTCCTTCTTATGTCATATCTCTGACTCTCTGCTGCTGGCGGCTATGGCTGCTGCTCCTGTAGGCCCTGCTCTGTCTGGTGCAAGAATCTCTGGCTTCAAAAGGCATGCTACATTCTCTTGTTGTTGGTTTTTTTTGTTTGTTTTTTGGGTTTTTTTTTTTTCTGGTGGTGAGATTCTCAAACTCTGCTGCTGTATCCACTCAATTTAATATAGCAAGTCTAACAAATCTCCTAACGGATTGAAGAGAGTATCCATTCCCCTTGTGGATAGGCTAACACGCCCTATTCACACATTCCCACCTATCCACATGGCAAAATCAGAGTCAATTACTTGAAAAGTAGTTTTGGACAATAATGGATGCTATAAAAGAAATGGAATGATCAACAATGGAAATAAGTTTATTTTAATTAGATGGTGCGGTATTTGTTTTATTTTAAATATAACAAGGAGTTAATGAAGATATTTTGAAATATATTCTTATCCCATTTCCCCTGATCATTAGTCCTCATTCTCCTTTACAAAACCAAACAGATTTAAAACTTATAAATTATATTATTTCTCAGGATTATAGTTAATTCATTTATTTTATCCTAAAGAGAAAAGTAAGGTAATATATGCTTTTAATAAAATAAAAAAAATGTCTTTAGGATAACTTGGATGTTAGTAACTCAGGAGACTATAAAAAAATACATAGCTGTGGTTTATATGAGCAAACCAAACTATTTCCTGAGTGGATATGGAACTGTTCAACCTAAACCTATGTATTAAATAATGTTTGAAAAGGGCCCTCTGGCTGTTTGCAAACCATGTTTAGATTTAAGTTTAATATTTGGAGCCAAAAGAAGATCACCATAAACTCATCTTGTTTGTCAAATAGATAATACACTTGAGAATTCTGGTAGTCTGAATGTGAGGATTTGAGAATTAACTACCGAAGGCGTTAATATCTAAAGCAGATTTGGAAAATTTTAAATATACATTTAAATGTATTAATGGTGTGATAAGAGAGCTCTGGTAGCTTAGTGGTAAGGAAGCTGTACTGCTAACCAAAGAGCATGTGGTTAGAACCCACCAGCTGCTTCCGGGAGAAAGATGGGCAATAACTTGCTTTGCAAACTATCTCTGAAAATCTACTAGACAGTCAACTATGAGTTGGTTCTGACTCTGTGATGTAAAACAACAACAACAATTGCATGACAGAGTTCTAGTGACTTAGTGGTAAGAGCTGTGCTGTCAACCCCAAAGCAAACAGAATCACCAGCTGCTCCAAGGGAGTGAGATTAGCAATATTCTATGCAATTGGTTGCTTCTGAAAACCTGCTACAGGTGAGCTGAAAGCACACAAAAGAAACAAAAACATGACAACGCTATGGGGAGACTACAAAAATAGAGAATGAATGCCCCAATTTTTTTTTGTAACTTGCTATAAATCTCTAAATTTCAAAAAAAGCAAATATGTCAATTTAAAAACCACAATATATATATGATACCAATAATAATATTCTCTATTGTTTCATCTACATGTGCAATTTGGACAGTAAATAAAGAAAACAGAAGAATTGATGTCTTTTTAGAAAGAATACTGACTATATCATGTATGAATAAAAGGAGAGAGGGAAATTCTGCCTAGGAAGAAGTTGATCCAGAATGTTCCATACAGGCAAAGATGGTGATATCTTTACCTCACATGCCTTAGACATGTTATCAAAAACAAGTGTCTGGAACAGAATGTTATACTTGGTAAAGTAGAAGGTGAAAGAAAGAGAGGAAGACTCATAAGGAAACGGATTGGCACAGTGACTCCAGCAATGGACATAACTCCGCAGAAACTGAGGATAGTGCAGGATCTGTCAAGATTTCCTTCTGTTTGTACCAGTAGAGCTGATAGGATAGTACCTACGAGTAATATATAACAATTCTAGGAGAAGTTGTACTATATGTTTGTATATATTATTACGAATTTTGCAAAGAATGGTACCAGTCCAGCTGGGATTTTGCAGTTCTTTGATTTTTTTTTTCAACCTCAATTAGTTAGGAAACCTAATAAAAACATGTCCAGTACATCTGCAATAGTAACTCAAACCAATTCCAGTTAAAAGTATGCATGATAACTAAGTGTAACATTAAACCTAAAGTACCAAATTCCAAGTAAAATCTAACAACTGCTAATAAATATATAATCAGATGCAAGTGTAAGACATAATAAGCTATGCCACTTTTTTCATAGTGTATGCTGCATTTATACTTACCCACAGATAGAGGGGTTAAAATGTATTTCATCCTGATCTCTTTACATCACAAAAACTTGGAGCAAAGAATTGTCACAAAAGATCAGCTAATCTAGTCTTCTGGCTGTCTTAAGGGACAAATAGTTGCTAATTCTTTTCTTATATTTCTCCTGAGATCAAGACTCAAGAAGCCTTCCCATTTATTGTTTTATCACTTTTACAGCTATAAAGAATCCATTATCGCAAAATAAAAGTTGTTCTGAATTGTTAGTAAGTTTGAAAAGGAAACATAGGAACTTTTAATAATGAGTGTCTCTATGGGAGTATTTTGAAGATAAGTAGCATAAATACCACCCAGAGGAAGTAAATTCAAGTAAAAGAAATCTTTATTGCAGAATTTTAGTGCTAAATAGATTCCTTGGTTTGTAGACAATGCATTTAAATGAACTAACAAAAATAGGGATCTCTGCTTAAGCAACTGGACTGTTAAACAGAATGCTGGCAGTTTGAACCAAATCAACAGCCCAACAGACCTGCAGATACAATTCCATACATTATAGGCTCCAAATCTTATGGTGCAGTTACACTATGTGACATAGGGTTACATAGGTTACATGAGTATGTCACTGTTAATCATCTTGCCGAGTCTTAAAAACAACCATACAACAATAATGGATAATAACTGATATTGTAAAAGCATGCAATATACTAGGTACCTTTTTGCACTCCTTAGATGAACTACTTTATTTCACCCTTAGGATTATTCTAAAGAAATACTAGTTTTTATTGTTAGAGGCCCTTGAGTGGGCTTCAACTCGTATCAACTCTATGTACAACAAAACTAATCTTAGTTAGAAGTAAACTTTAGACTGATCCTGTATCACTCCTACAATGTCCAACATACTTAAGCTCATTATTACAGTTTCCGTGTTAATCCACCTCACTGAGTATTTTCTTCTCTTTAATTGACACTCTAATTTTCCAAACATAGTGACATACTGAAGGGAATGGTCCCTCCTGGTAATGTATCCAAAGTATATGAGACAAAGATCTCACCATCATTGTTGCAAAGTAGTATTTTGGATTTGTTTTCTAAAAAGTGCAGCCCGAATGCTCTTTGTAGGCAAAGAAGGTAAAGCTTTACCCTCATATTTTTGGTATGTTGCTAGGAAAAGCTATTACTATTACTATTACTATTACTATTACTATTACTATTACTATTACTATTACTATTACTATTACTATTACTATTACTAGGAGAAGCTAGGAGAAGTTTCCAAGGTGATGAAGGGTCAGGGAAAGAGAGGAATCCAGACCCTCAACTAGATGGATAGAAACAGTGACTGCAGTATTAGACTTACATGTGCCAGATCTATTGTTCATGGGTCACTATGAATCAAATTCCACTCAAAGGCACTTAACAACAACATCGAGGATAGATATGTTTGTTCTTTTGTCAGTAAATGGTATAGCTGGTATACTTAGCCAGCCCTCCAATTTGAAGACATAGATTTTTGTTTGATATTCCATATTCATTGCCAGTTCTCACATACATATGAAACAACTGATAATTCCATAACTTGACTAAGGATTGTTTTATGCTTAGAAAGGGTTGTGGTACTAGGAATATTGCACCTAATGTTAGATGGATCTTAGCTGAAAGCAGGGGATACCAGAAGAATGTCTATCTGTGGTTCATTGATTATGCAAAGGCATTTGACTGTGTGGATCATAACAAACTGTGGCTAACTCTGACAAGAATGGCAATCCCAGAACACTTGATCATGCTAATGTGAAAATTATACTTGGCCCAAGAGGCCATTGTCAGAACAGAACAAGGAAACACTGCATGGTTCAGAATTGGGAAGAGTGTACACCAGGGAATGTGTCCTATCTCCATATCTTTTCAACCTATGTGCAGAGCAAATTATCTGCAAGACTGTGCTCTATGAAGAGAAGTGTGGCGTCAGGATTGGGGGAAGATCATCAACAATCTGTGTTATGCAGATGACACAACCCTACTTGCTGAACCTAAGGAGAACCTGAAGCGCTTGATGCAGAGGGTCAAGAACTGAAGACTTCAATATGGATTGAGGCTCAATATCAAGAAGACAAAGATTCTCACCACTGGACCAATTGGCAGCAGCAGGATGGATAGTGAAGAGATTGAGAGTGTTCACCATTTTAGTTTGCTTAGTTCCACAGTGAGCACTCTTGGCACCAGCAGCCAGGAAATTAAAAGATGTATTGCAATGGGAAAGTCTGCTGTTAGAGACCTCTCCAAAGTACTGAAGAGCAATGGTGTCACACTGGAGACTAAGGTGCATCTGATACAGGCCATGGTCTTTGCAATCACTTGTTATGCGTCAGAGATTTTGACAGTGACTAGGGAGTATAGAAGGAGAATTAATTCCTTTTTGCTGTGGTGCTGGAAAATAGTATTGAGTGTACGTACCATGGATTGCTAGGAAAACAAAGAGATTCATCTGAGGGACAGTTAAACCAGGCTGCTCCTTGGAGGCAAGGATTCTGAGGCTTTGTCTGACTTATTTAGGACATATTATAAGGAGGAACAGGTCCTTGGAGAAGGACATCATGCTTGTGAGGGTGGAGGAACAGCCCAGGAAGGGAAGACCCTCTATGAGGTGGATTGATTCAGTGACTGGGTTAATCGGGATGGGTGTGTCAGAGGCAGTGTGATTCACACAAGATAGAGCAGGGTTTAAGGCTGTTGTACATAACTCGACAGCACATAACAACAACAACAACTGCTCTTTAACACTTTAAGGACCACAACAAGATAAAGGTAAATAATCCAATAGAAAAATGGGCACAGGATATGAACAGGCACTTCACCGAAGACGACATTCAGATGGCTAAC
>NW_006399819.1:5280104-5305579 GCF_000299155.1 Elephantulus edwardii
AAAAAAAAAAACAAAAAAAAACACTTTAAGGAGGTCCTTGACAGCAGATTTGCCTCTTGCAGTATTTGGCTTCCTTTTCTTGCTACAGCTTCCATGTCTTTTGATTGTTGTTGTTGTTATGTGCCATCAAGTCACTTGCAACTCATATTGATCAGCCCTGAACCCTGCTCTATCCTGTGACATTATTTTTCTGAAACACCTACCATCATTACCCCAGCCAGTGGAGTAATCCATCTCATCAATGGTTTTCCTCTCTTGTGCCATCCCTTCTCCCTCCCATGTCTGATGTCCCTCTCCAAGGACTTGTTTCTCCTTGCAACATGTCCAAATTATGCCAGATGAAGCCTCAGACTCCTTGCCTCCAAGGAGAAGCCTGGCTTCACCTTCTCTAGGATGAACCTGTTTTTGCTCCTGATATTTCATAGTATATTCAATACTCTTCTCTAGCACCACAGTTTTCTTATTTTTTAATCTGAATAAAATATTTGGTGACTTCAATCTTTTCTTCATTTATCATACTGTTGTTTATTGGTCCAGTTACGAGAATATTTTATACTAGTATTTTATAAATAAATATCCTAGGTTTCTAGAGAGGAGAAAATGGCACATAGGGGAACAGGGTCAAGAACTTCTTTCTGAAAAGGCCAGAAGAATTGAGAATAGCACTGCCCCATAGTAAACCAGAGGAGAAAGCAGATAAAGAGTCCATAGCCCTGCCTCCTGATGGCTCTATAGCCAGTTATTTACTGCTGACTCACAAACTTATAATTATGGTACCAATGGTGGGTTTATTAGGGAAGAGAGTTGGAGAGTAAGGGAGAGAAAGAACACTACACAATGTAAATCCATGTTTTAGTCCAAGTTCCAAAGCACAATTCCTCAATTAATCCAAACACTGCTTTCATTTCAGCAGTCAAATCCAAATTATACAGAAAAATTTGCCTCAGAGCCCCTGTAAATTAACTTCTTCAGGCATCCAGCAAGAAGAGCAAAAACTTTTAACCGTGGCCAGCACAAATGCAAGAAGCCACAAGTCACATCTACTCATAGGTTCTTCATAGCAATGTCACAGTCTCTCCACCACCATCACCAGGATCTTGCTTCAATCTCCTTTGAGTCTTGTTCACCTTAAGCATTGCCATCCAGTGTGGAACCACTCTTGCTTTTATCCTAGTACCACAGCTGATGATGATTTGTTGATTTGCGAGACAATGTACCTGCAGTTAAGGTAGCTGGAGACCAGAGGGGACAAAGGCTGGTTTAGCCAACATTTAGGCTAACATCACACTTGAGAAACAAAGATTTTATTTGCTTAAGGTTTCATTACTAATAAATAGTTGATTCCAGGTTCCAACCCAAGTGATTTGACTTAAGAGCTTCTGGTTTAAAAACACTGATCTACTATCTCAGTACAGAAATCTCAGGAGAATTTTGAAGATTTAATTGTTGATGTTAGTTGTTCTTATTAAATGTCAATTAATAGACCACGACTTTCAGCAATTCTATGAACAGACATTCTGGACAGTACTATATATTATGGTATGATGAGTCTCTTAGATGAAGAACAACTTGGTACTCAATAGCTGCAACAGTGGAATCACTGATTAGCATGAAGATGGTGCAGGGTTCAACACATTGCATGAGATGGACGTGAGTTGGAACTATCTAAACAGAAAATGAAAATAATAACAACAACACAGATAGAAGTCCAAATGCATAAAGTTGAATAAATAAACAAATTGTGGATCAACTAAATGGACCATTGTTATTGTGGTTGTTGTTAAGTGCCTTTGATCAACCATAATTTATCATGACCCTGTGAACAAGAGATCGGAAGCTTTGTCCTGTCCTATTCTATCCTCATAATATCTTCCATGCCTTAGACCATTGTTACAGTCACTATCTCAAACTATCTTGTTGAGGGTCCTGTTCTCTTTCTCTGACCGTCTATTTTTACAGCATGATATCTTTTTCTGAGGACTGGTTCCTTTTGACAGCATGCCCAAGTAAGTGAGATAAATTATCAACATCTTTGCTTCTAAGAAGCATTCTCCGTAATAGACTTGTTCTTTTGGTCATACAGGGAATATTTAGTGTTCTTCACTACCACCACAATTCAAGCAAACAGTTCTTCTGTAATCCTTGTTCATGGTCCAGTATTCTGACGCATGGCTTGGACCAGGTGTACCTTAATCTTTAAACTAACATGATTGTTTTCAGCATTTTGGAGAAGTCCTTAACTGTGTATTTTACCAGTTTAACACACCTTTTTTTTATTTATTGACTATTCTAATCATGGATGTTAATTGTGGAACCAAAAAAAAAAAAAAAAAGAAATTATTTGCAGCTTGCTTGCTAAAACTGAAGCAACCCTGAAGCATTTGCTACAGAAAGTCAAGGACTTTACTTTTCCATAATTTTTGACTCATGTACTTATAACTTGTTAGTCAAATTTGTGTCTTCTAGGTTGCAACACCCCCATGATACATCTTCAAGGATATGAACATGTACGGCCAAGCACAATCAATAAGAGTGCATCTAAATTCCAAAATCAATCTCCATAATAGTCTATGTGTTTCCTACTGCCAAAGGGGCCCTTTAGAGTAGTGAGAGAAGATCTTCACCCTGAAACCCACAGCGTCCCTTTTCAGCAGGAAGTAGCAAAAAAAAAACCCCACCCCCTTTCCTTATGACTCAGGGTGAAGTCTCTCTCAGGGAGGAGTGATAGGGAATGGCAAAGGACACACTGACAAAGAAGATTAATCAGAACTGGCTTTGACAAGCACTGTGGCATTTGGACAAGAACAAACTGGGAGGAGGGTAGAGAGAATAGTGCAACAATGAATGAGTGGAAGCCCAAAATCTCTGTAAATGTTTATGAAAATTAATAAAATATAATTATAGAAAAAGAAAAAAAGAAAGTCAAGGACTGTATCTTCAATATGGATCAAAGCTCAACACTAAGAAAGCAACACTGGATCAATTGAAAGTACCATGATACATGGAGAAGAGATTAAGACTGTTAACAATTTCAGCTTACTTGGGTCTACAATCAACATTCTTGGCACCAGCAGTCAGGAGATCTAAAGCCTAATTACACTAGGGAAAATCTACTGACAGAGACCTCTACGTAGTGCTGAAGAACAGCAATGTCAATCTGGAGTACACTTTATCTAAGTATAGTCTTTGCAATTATTTGCTATGTATCAGAGAGCTAGACAATGACTAAAAATGATAGAAGAATTGGTGTCTTTGAGTTGTGGTGCTGGAAAAGAGTATTGAACATATTATAGACTGCTAAAAGACCAAATTAATTTGTGCTGGAGAGGGTGAAACCAAGTTTCTCCTTGGAGGTAAGGAATTTGAGGTTCCATCTCATACTTTGGGCATGTTTCCAGGAGAGGGCAGTCCTTGGAAAAGGTCATTCTTCTTGGAAGAATGGAGGGACTGCACAGGAGAGGAAACTTAAGTTGGATTGACACAGTAACTAAGGCAATGTGGATAGGTTTGTTGTATATAGTGAGACTGGTTGAGCATAAGGCAGGGTTCAGAGCTAACTAGCATGCATAGAATTGCTATGAATTGTAGTTACTCGACAACACATAACAACAGAGAGAAGGTAGCTCCGGTGGCCTAGTGGCAAGAAGCTGCAGTGCAATCCCAGGGATATGTGGTTCAAACCAACCAGATGCTCTGCTGGAGAAGGAGGGGCCATCTCCTCCTGTACCAGTCAGATCTGAGTTGACGGTACACACACAGAATAATAAACTAAAACAAAAATAAATTTAAAAAAACAGAGCTGATGGTTATTCTTTTTTTCTTGATAATGAAATGTAATCCACACTGAAAGTTGTAGTCTTTAATCTTCTTCAGTAGTTGTTTCATTTTTTTTTTACTTTCTGCAAGCAAAATTGTATCATCTACAGACTGTTGAGTCGCCTTCTCATCCTAATGCCATATTCTTCTTAATATAGTCTGACTTCTTGAATTATTTAATAATTATACAGATTGAGTAGGTATGGAGAAAAATACACAATCCTGATGAATATCTTTCCTAATGTAAATCATGAAATATTCCTTTTTTCTCTTTTGAGAACTGTTGCAAGGTCTATGTACTTTTCACATAAGAACAATTAAGTGTTCTGGGACTCCCAATCTTCCTCAAATTATCCATAGCTTTTCGTGTTTTACACAAAAAATAAATTGGTGTAGTCAATAAAATACAAGTAAATATCTCTTTGGTATTCTCTACTCAAGCTAAGATCCATTTGACATTAACAATGACATTACTCTTTTACATATAAGATAAACGAATTTCTAATGCACATCTTAGATGAATCTTGAAAACATTACACTAAGAGAAATTAACCAGTTTCAAATGGAAAAAATGCTCCATAATTGTAGGTATATGAAATAAGTATATACATTAAAATTAATTATTAATAACTACCACTATAGTTAGGACAACCAGTAATCTGTCAGTTATAATACTATAGTGAATTAGATATTTCTATGATGCTGGAAGCTATGCTACTATAATTTCAATTATCAGCAGGATTATTCATGGCAAACAGATTTCAGTACAGTATCAAGACTAACACAGAAAAGGAATTAGAAATGAACATCCTTTTCTGAAGTAATCAACCCTCACAAACTCTATAAGTAGTAATAGAACATTGTCTGATACAATTCCTAAAACGTATCCCCTTAGATAGGAAGGCTCTTAAAGTAAAACTAGAGAAGAACTACTTTCTTAGAGTTTATTAATGACACAGATAGAAGAAAGCTCTCGGCCAATGAAAAGTCTTGACATGGCATAACTCAAAATAAGAAGTATCTGCAAACAACTTTTAAAAATTGGAATGTGTAACATAGGAAGTTTGAATCTAGAAAAAACTGTTGTAAAAAATGAAATGGGAGAGGAGTAAACGGGGGGGGTAGAGGGGTTTGTGCGGGGAGAAGGGTGCAAAAATGAATGAATGGAATTCCAAAATCTCTGTAGATGTTCATTGAAATGAAAAATAAGCAACCTAAATTTAAAAAAAAATAAAATGGGATGCATATATTTTAATATCCTAGACATTAATGAGCTTCTTCAGTTGTTGTTATGTGCTGTCGAGTCACTTGCGACTCATAGCAACCCTTTGTACAACAGCCCTAAACTCTGCTCTGTCCTGTGCCAATTGCACTGTCTCCGACACACCTATCCAGATTACCCCAGTCACTGAATCAATCCACCTCATAGAGGGCCTTCCCCTACTGAGTTGTCCCTACACCCTACCAAGCATGATGGCCCTCTCCAAGTACAGGTCTCTCCTTACAACATATCCAAAGTATGTTAGCTGAAGCCTCAGAATCCTTGCCTCCAAGGAGCCACCTGGTTTAACCTTCTCTAGGATGAATCTGTTTGTTTTCCTAGCAGTCCATGGTACCTTCAATACTCTTCTCCAGCACCACAGCTCAAAGGCATCAATTCTCCTTCTATCTTCCCTAGTCATTGTCCAACTCTCTGATGCAAAACAAGTGATTGTAAAGACCATGGCCTGTATCAGATGCACCTTAGTCTCCGTAAAGACACCATTGCTCTTCAGTGCTTTGAAGAAGTCCCTAACAGCAGACTTTTCCCTCACAATATATCTTTTAATTTCCTGGCTACTGGTGCCAAGAGTGTTGACTGTGGAGCCAAGCAAACTAAAACTGTGAATGAACAAATGAACTAAATTATGTTGACTATTTGGAATCTGATAATCAGGTCTAAAATGCTGGCAATAACAAACTGAAGATGAATGATGTCACATTCTTCTTCAAAATGAGCACCTTAATATCTATTCTAAAGTATAATGGTGTTTGTGATAGACTAATTTTCTTTTTTGCATACAAAAAACTGTTAATAAAATCATTATGCATATATGCACAATAATCACTTAAGCCAAATATGAAGAAACTAAGGATTTCTACAAATTCCTCTAGTTATTAAATTGTTCAAGCATGCAAAAAATTCACAATAATCCCTGGTTATTGGAATGTAAGTGATGAGGGGAAGAAGATCTGTCAATCAATAAATATGGACTAGGGAATAGAATGAGATCAGAGCACAAAGTATATAATTTTTCACAATCATGATTTATTCACTGTAAATATCCTTAAAAAAGATAACAAGCGGCTACTGTATATGAACCTCACCAGATCGGTATGCTGAGTAAATCAATTGAGAAGCTGACTTTATGAAGAAAATATGACATCAGTATTAGAGGAAGAGTCATCAACTGCCTGATTATATAGCTGCTTATTGAAAACCTTACTTGCAGAACAAGACGAAGGTGTGATATCCTTGCTGCAAAACATCAAAGACTACAGTCTTTAATGCAAATCACATCTCAATATCAAAGCCCAAAACTCCTCAATGCTGGCCCAATAGGTAGCATTATGAGAGATGGAGGAAAGATTGAAATTGTCAATTATTTCATCTTTCTTGGATCCACAATCAACACTCTTGGTACCAGTAGTCAGGATCAGAAAAGATACAGCATTGGGAAAGTCTGCTGTGAGAAAAGACTCCAAAATTCTGAAGAGCAATGGTGTCAGTTTAAAGGCTAAGGTGTACTCTTTTTAAGCTGTGGTCTTTTGAAACAACTACTATATGTCTAAGAGCTGAACAAGAAATAAGGATAAAAGAAGAATAATCAGTATCTTTCAGATGCAGTATTGAAAAAGAGTACTGACTATCCTAAGAACTGCCAATAGAACAAGTAGATATGTTTTGGAGAAAGTTCAAAGTAGTTCTTAGAGGCAAAGAGAGTGAAGTTTCATCTCACATATTTTGGGCCTGTTGTTAAGAGAAGCTATTCCTTGGAAAGGAAAATTACGCTTAAAAAGGTGGAAGATCATTGAAAAAGAAAAAGAATCTCAAAAGGATTAATTGATTATGCAGCTGTAGCAATCGGCTCAAAGGTGTTGGAGATGATAAGAATGACATAGGATAAGACAGTATTCAAATTTGTTCTTCATAGTGTAGCTATAAGTCATACTTAACTCAGTAGCATCTAATAACAACAATAGAAAGTAATTATGGAAAATTTCAGTATCATTGGTTAGACTAATACATGGCCTGTCTGTGTAACAGACCATCAATTATGAAAGCTGAAGCTGAAAAAAATTAAAACAGATATATGTAAGTCAGAATAAGATCTTGAGTCCATCCCACTTGAACTTAGAGATCATCTGAAAAATAGACTTACATTGTATACTAATGGCTGATGATTAGCTGTGTGGTGATATTAAGGGCATCATGAAGAAAGCAAAAGCTCATTAAAACAATAGGACAGCACATAATAAATGTTGGAGGGGATGGGGACAGGTAGGAGTTGTTATACGCTGTTTGTGGGGTTGTAATGGTAGAACCACTCTAGAAGGCAGTTTGATGTTTCTTCAGAAAGCTGAATATAGAAATTTTATAAGACCCAGCTACTCCACTGTTTGGAAATCACTCCAAGAAAATGAGAAATGAGACACATACAGAGACATAGCAGTTCATAGCAGTGTTGTTCACTATCACAAGAATATAAAAACAACCCAAATGCCCAAACACTATCAAGTGCATTGACAAATTATGTAAATGACTACCTAATGATGAAGGGACTGGAGAACATTATGCTAAGTGAACTAACTCAGTTTCATAGGACAAATACTGTATAAGACCATCATTGCAGAAATAAATCTCTAATAAAACTTAGCTGAGGATCTAAGGAAGTGGTGGTGGGGAGAGAGGGGTGAAGAGGGGTAGGGGTGGTTGTAATCATAGGGTCACACATTTTGATGGGTGGAGGGAGATGTGGGTTAAGGAAACAGGAAAGATCCAGTGTGAAAAGCAATGTATATGAACTTTGTAAGTGATCCAGTATAAAATTAAAATTTTATATTAAAAAAACACAGCAGAAAGAAAGAAAACATCAAAATGGATGTCAAAAGAAACTATGAAACTTACTCCAAAACATTGAGAAACTAAAATTTATAGGAATATAATGAGGAACAAAGAGAAATAAAGATATTTCCAAGGGTAGTTTGAGAAGAAAAAAAAAACTTATTAAAATTAATTGTGCAACTCTGGGGTTATAAAACCAAAATGGAAAACACATTCAGTGTATTTAGGCCAGAATTATCTAAAGAAAAATTCAAGCACTTAATTGAGGGACTGACCATTTTTGTGGCCAAAAAGCTGAATGATGAAGGAAGCATCAAAGGAAGATGAGAGGGCTATAAAGAATCACTTCACCCAAAAGCCTTGATTATCATTGAACCATCTTTTAGTCAGCACTATAAGAGAAAGAACCAATGGTACTGAAGGAAGAGGTTCAAGCTACGTAGTTGCTGATGTTGGGGGCAGTTAAGTTGAGTATGATCCATGTTGTTCTCAATGAACAACTTTGATCTAAACTCTTTCCTATGCTGTGTCGTCCTCACACTTCCTGAAACATCAGATTGTGGTAATCACTTTGTCAATCCATCTGGTTGAGAATCTTTCACTTTTTAAGCTGACGCTCCACATTTGCAAGCATGATAATCGTCTTTGACGAACAGCCTCTCCTAACAACATGCTCTAAATATGTGCGATGATATTTTATCATACACCTCTGAGGAGCTCTCTGGCTGCACTTTCTTCAAGACATTATACGCCTGTTCTTTTGGCAGTCCGTGGGATATTCATTTCTACTCTCCAACACCACAGCTCTAGGGCATCAATTCTTCTTCTGCCATCTCTATTCATTGTCCAGCTTTCAAACACATAGCAAGTGGTCTGAAAGACCACAGACTGAATCAGACACACCTTATCCTCAAGCTAGAGAGGTTTCTTGCTGCAGACTTTCCCAGTGCAATACATCTCCTGATTTCCTGACTTCTGGTAGTAAATGTATTAAGTGTGGATTCAAACAAGATAAAATCATTGAAAACTTCAATCTTTTCTACCTTTACCATGATTTTGCCTATGGGGCCAGTTGTAAGAATTGTTGCTATCTTGACTTGAGGTTAAATAAGTAATGAAGACTTTGTCCTCTTATCTTCTGTAAATAAGTGCTTCAGTCTCCTCATTTTTTGCAAATGAGGCTGTTTTATCTGCATAACACAGGCTGTTGATTAGTCTTTTCTGATCTTGATGCTACATTCTTCTTCATAGTGTCCATTTTCTAGAATTACTTATTAAGCCAGCAGGTTGAATACGCATGAAGAGAGGATACAAACCTGACACACCTCTTTCTTAATTTTAAGCCATGTAGTGTTCTCTTGCTCTGAATATTAGGAGTGTAAAAGAATGACAAAAGAATGTTTGCAATTATTTTCCTCATTTTGCTTGACATTCAATCTACGTTCTATGTTTAATACTATAATTGTGTTCTACTATTCATAAAATTTTCAGAGATCTCCTTTTTAAGAATAGTTTTGGAAAGTCTACAGTACATATTCCAGCTACTGCTATATTATTTTTAAGTTTTAATTTTTTTCCCCTCCACTATTCGTAAAGGGATCTATGGTGGCCTAGTGAATTTTAATAGGCCTGCTATTTAAGAAGTAAAAGACCAAACTTGCTTTCTAGTCTGTCTAAATCTCGAAGATCTATTAAAACTAGTCCACTAAGAGTTAACTTTTTGGTATTGATACTCTGGGAACCTAGCTTTCAGCATTACAGAAAACCACTGATTACCTCAGAACAGCAAACTGAAAGACATGTCAGCAACTCTATGAACAAAAGACCTAATGTATTTCAATAACTATCGTCATTTCTCCAAGTTCTTAAAGTTTCCACAGCCATGTGGTTTAGGAAGTGGATGCCACTCTTGCTTCCAAACCTGTCTTAAACTGGGAGCTCCACCAAACACTGTCCACACTTTCAACTGTAATGACATTTGACACTCCATTGATACAAGGTTCAGCATCATAGCACATCCAGATCACTTAAGTACAGCAAATTGACAGAAGAGTGATATACAATTTAGGAGAATGTTCCTCCAAAATATAACATTAGTCTCATTTAGCATTATTTAGGTGCTGTCAAGACGAATACGACTCATAGTGACCCTATGAACAAAAGACCTAAGCCCTGTTCTATAACTAACATCATTTCTTTATGTTCATAGAGTTTCTAAATACATGTGGTTTTGGAAGTGAATGCCACACCTGTTTCCAAACCTGAATCAATCTGGAAGCTCCTCTGAACACTGTCCATGAACCATTATTGTATTTGACACAATTATGGTACCGTATTCAGCATCACTTCACTTAAGGAATATTCATCCCAAATTAGGACATTGAAAAAAAAATATCATCATCGTCCCATTTCTGTCAAGTCAATTCCAACTCATAGCAGACTCTTCATTGGGTTTTAATGGCTTTAAGACTTATTGGCGGGAACTGCTTCACTTTATCCTGAGGAGTACTTGGTGGATTTAAAACACTGGAGAAGTACGACCTTTGAGATCACAGTGCAACTAGAAGTTGCAACAAAGATCCAGGAATTTTAAAATTGTCAATAGA
Organism: Elephantulus edwardii; assembly: GCF_000299155.1. Classification (NCBI taxonomy): domain Eukaryota; kingdom Metazoa; phylum Chordata; class Mammalia; order Macroscelidea; family Macroscelididae; genus Elephantulus; species Elephantulus edwardii. The sequence continues at coordinate 5,290,632 of NW_006399819.1, forward strand.
GGTGTTTCAGCAAACAGATGTATGCCTAGACCTTCCCAATCAACTATGCCAGGAACTTTGAAAGACAATCACCTAGTTAATTGATTAGAAGAGATCTGTGTATTTTCTCATTTTTTTTAAAAAAAGTGATCCAACAAAATCAGGAATTATAAAATAGCATCATTACTAACACATGAAAGTAAAATGTTGCTGAAGATTATTTTTAAAACTACTAGAATAGTATACTAACATGAAACTGCTAGTAGTTTATATTGGATTGAGAAAAAACTGCAATAGTGGATATCAATACTGATGTTAGATGGATCTTGACTGAAAATGGAGAATAGCAGAAAGATGTGTATTTGTGTTTTATTGATTTAAATTCATTCTATATTGTGAATCATAATATATTATGAGTAACATTGAGAAGAATGTGAATTCCAAAATACTTAATTGTACTCATAAAAAACTTGCAGATGAGCCAAGAAGTAGGTTTTATTAACAGAACGATAAATCCTGCCAAGTTTTAAATCAGAAAAGTTGTGTATCAGGATTGTATCTTTAATTATACCAATTTTATCTATACTTACAGGGCCAAAGATGAGAATATTTGTTTTTCTTTACATTGAGATGCAATTCTTATTGAAGGCCTTATTCTTTGATTTTTAAATTTTTTTATTATTATTAATTTTAATGAATGTTTACAATAAGCTCTTCAAGTCTTCTTTGCTTTTGTCCTCTGCGTAAGGAAGGTTATTAATGAAATTTCCTCCAATCCTGATGCCACATTCTTCTTCATAATTTTCTCAGCATACAGATTAAATAGGTATGGAGCAAGAATAAACCCTTAGGTACATTTTTCAAAATTTTAAACCATGGTAAATGGAGATAAGATTGAAACTTTACAGACAACCCACTGACATTACACCTATGTAAACCTACTCAATATGAATGGGAAAGGACTAAAGGCGAATCACTTGCCAGACTGGTCTTATTACCTGAAGTTTGGTCTGGAAAACATCTCACCCTTATGTTCCTTCCCAAAGGGGACAAATGTGATTAACAATAACTGATAAATGGGGGAAAAGAAAAATTGTAGTGAGAGCATAGAAATGAATAAATGGGTCATGCAGTAAGGGATGTCTAATATTACAATAACATCTTGGAGAGACTTAGAGCAAGGTCATATCTTACTTTTGCTAAATGCTAGAGACCAGAAAAGTGACGTCAATGTATACTAATGGTTTTAGATGAAATGTGTTAAACTTTATGTGTTTATTTGGATATATCTGGTGGATGGTTAAGCTTTTATTTTTTTCCTTCCTCCCCTTTTCCTATGTTATAATGCTGAAATATATTTTGAAATTAATATAATGCATATTTAATGCTAAGATATATTGAAAGATGATTAGGGTTTTTGATGAACCATATTGCAATCTGAGGAAAAATAATGTAAGCCAGTTGTATTATAATTGAGTATTCAAAAAGGGAAGTAATTTGCCCTATAAGAATACTTACAGTAGTAGAAATTGACAGAGTGTGAAGCTTAGCTTAAGAGTCATAGGTGCCACTCAGCTTGGGCATCTTCAGTCTTCAGCAGGCAGGCCCAGAAAGTTGGCTTCCCTATCATGGCTAGACACCACCAAAAGTCATTTGGCCTTAGGGCAGTGGTTAGCCCAATGGCTTTCTTTGCTGCACTTGAAGTATGCACCAGGAGGTAACTGGCTGTTTGAATGAGCAAGTGTTTTCTGACTCTTCACCACTGCTGGCCACAAGGTGGCTATCAGGGCTTGGGTTTGCAGATTCACTTTCTGTTGGGCATGAGTCTTCCTACTGACTTCTAAAGGCCATGTTTATCAGGTTGTGAATGGGTGTTTGGGGACCATCCTTAGCCTTTTTGAGTTTCTTTTTGATGCCAGAGGCTGATTGGGTGATAAAATGAGTAGCTAGGACAGAGACCCCTGCTGGGGAGGTAGGATGTAGGTGGGTGTACTAGGTTAGGGCTTCAGTGAGGTAGTTAAGAAAAGTGCTGAATTTTTGTCCTTAGCTTGAGTAAATTCTCTAAATTTATCAAAATTAACTGCTTTATGGGAGATGGTATGTAGGCTGGCCAGTAGGCTCTGAATCATATGATTGCATCTGGCTTGACACTCCTTTCTTTCAGCGGTATTAACCTGGTATGTCTAATCTGGTTCTGCCCACGGGACAGCTTGGGATCCAACTGGCATGGTGCTATCTGTTACATGCACTTAGTCTGCATGCTGCCGGGCAGCAGTGAGAACTTGCTTTTTTTTTCTTCTGGTGTCAGAGTAGAGGACAGTATAACAAAAAGGCCATGCCAGGCGAGATCATACGTCTGAGTCAGGTTCCCAAACTCTTTGATATATATTGTAGGTTCTTTTGAAAATGAGCCTAGATGTTATTCAATTTTAGAAATATCAGTGAGGGAGAAAGATGCATGGACACAAATGGGACCTTCAATACCTGCAACTTCCCTGAAGGGATAAAGGAAGGACTAGGTCTGATAGGACTGGCTGTGGCTAGCAACAGGAAAGATGGAGGTGGGAGTGGTTGAATCTGAGTTGATCGATGCAAGAGAAGACGGAGATGATGGAAGACAAAGAAGAGGCTCAGTTTGATGGGAACATGTGTGGCTAGCAACAAGAGAATTAAGGGTGGGAGTGGGAGTGACTGAATCTGGATTGGTGGGAGTAGAAGAAGGCGGAGCAGAAGGAGGACAAAGAAGAGGCTCCATTTGGCAGGGAATGTGCTGTGGGTTCTGGAGGAGACACTGGGTAGGGAGGAGGAGAAGGCTGGGAAAGGAAGTCTACAGAATCTGAAAAGGCAGAGTCTCCCTGTGGGGAGGGGGATGAGTCCTGTGAATGAGCAATGGAAGGGGATCGTTTGGTATTGGGAGACTTAAATGGTGAAAGGGTTTGGGCTAAGAGAACCAGTATAGGTTAGCACGCTTTATAGGGAGAGAGGGGAGAGAAAGTAAAAGAAAGCGTCTCTGAGCCTACTGGCAGAAACTGTCAAGATCTCAAAAGGGATTGAAATAAAAGGTTCTATTCTCAGGCTATCAAGAGTCATTTTCTAGCTGGTAATGTGGCCATCTTCAGTTACAGTAAAAGATTAGGCTCTTGGGGTGGAGGTCTTCAGGCAGGCCCAGGTTTGAATAGTTCAAGAGAAGGCAGTCCAAGGGCCTGTCCCCTGGGAGCCTACACATTTGGCTACCCATGGTGTTAAGGTGTATGGCTGAGGCAACCAAGATTCCAGGGTGTCCCCTGGAAAACAGGAGTGTCATATATGGCATCCCCTAGAACAATCAATAGCCTGGGAAGAAGTGCCTGGCCCTTCTGTGATGGGCTCCTGATGCAGGACTGCAGTTTTTGGGTATGAGTAGATAGGAGTCCAATGGAGACACACTTGAATCCCAAGGGAGTTCAAAATGCCTGGATTGGGAGGCTAGAATGTCTGGTACAGAAGCTAGAATGCCTGGAAGTTTCTGTGACAATCTGATCTAGTTTCAGGAGCCTCCAGAAAAAAAAATGGGGGGGCGGAGTGAGAATATAGAAATCGGAAGAACAAAAGAGGCAGAAATTATCCAGTCAGCAGCCACATACAAAACAGGAGAGGAGAAGTGGAACGTTACATTACTGTTTGCGCATCTCAACACTGTGAAGGACAGTAGATTCTAGAGAGAATAAGGAGGCTCTCCTCATTCGCCCTGAAGAAAGATGGGGGCACAGCACACCTTAACTCAGATCTCGGATTTAGTACACCCGATGTTAGGCTGCAGACTTAAATCAGAGAATAAGAGAGAAAACTTAAAAGCAGCTTTATTAAGGGGGCTCCCTGGCAAGTTTCCTCATTGTGAAGATGCAGAAGAAGGAAGTTACACTTTGAACACATTGGGGAGGATTTTTATATCTCCGTCTTTAGGGAGTGAAGGGAGGGATATTCCATTGTGATGTATGGTTTATCCCTTAGTTCTGCCAGGTGGGCAAGGCCATTCACTCTTATTGTAGATGTATGTTTTCTTTGAATTCTTCATTCTTCCCCTTGGCCCACTGTTCAGACCTAACACTTTGGTCTCTATTTAGCCCCATCATAAATCTCTATTGGACATAGCACACATATTTTCAGCCACATTTTGATATCTTTACCTATAAGTTCTTATCTTATTTTCTTTCAACCTTTTCTAAACCTGAGCTCTCTGGTGACATCCTCTGTTTCAAGTTTCACCTCTAGCCCAAGAGTTGAAAATCTCTAGGTGTTCAAGTCCTCCAGAAGCTAGAGAAAAATGAGTAGTTTCTTCACATTGAAATTTACAGTCTTAGAATCCAGATGGAGTATCATTATAAGTCACAAATGACTTGCTTGTAATAAGTTTGAGTTTTTCCTGAAATGAGACAGATCATTTCCATGAACAAATCATTGATTTCTCCTCTGCTTGTTATCTTTCAATTTGCAAAAAGTTGGTAGTACTATTGTACTGTTTTATGAAGCTCCTATTTTTTTGGAAGACAAATACTGTATTTCTTTATTCTGTTGCTCAGCACCTAGTACAGTGCTCAGAATGTACCTGTAGAATATATGCATTTAATCTATGTTATGTAAATGGCACAACCTTGCTCGTTGAAACTGAAGAAGAGCTAAACCAGTTGCTGCAGAAAGTCGAGAACTATAGTCTTCAATATGGATTGAAGCTCAACATTAAGAAAACAAAGATTCTCACTACTGGGTCAATTGTCAGCACCGTCCATGATGATTGGAGAAGAGATTGAGGTTGTTAACAATTACAGCTTGCTTGGCTACACAAGCAACACTCTTGACCTCAGCAATCAGAAAATCAATAGATGAATTGCATTAGGTAAATCTGCTGCCAGGGACCTTTCCAGAGCACTGAGAAGCAACGATGTCAATCTAGAGACTAAGGTGCACGTTATCCAGGCCATACGCTTTGCAATTATTTGTTATACATCAGATAGCTGGACAATGACTAAGGATAGCAGAAAAAGAATTGATGCCTTTGAGTTATAGTGCTGGAGAATTCTTGAACATACCATGGACCACCAAGAAAACAAATAGGTCTGTCTTAGAGAGGGTGAAACTAAGTTTCTCCTGGGATTCTAGGACTTTGAAGCTCCATCTCACATATTTTGGGCATGTAGTCAGGAGGTACATACACCATCCTAGAGAGGGTTAAACCAGACTACTCCTTGGAGGCAAGGATTCTGGGGCTTAGTCTGACATACTTTGGACATGTTGTAAGGAGAGACAGGTCTTTAGAGAGGGACATCATGCTGGGTAGAGTAGAGGGACAGCGCAGGAGGGGAAGACCCTCTATGAGGTGGATTGATTCAGTGACTGGGGTAATCGGGATGGGTGTGTCAGAGGCCATGCGATTGGCACAGGATAGAGCATGGTTTAAGGCTGTTGTACATAGGGTCACTATGAGTTGCAAATGACTCGACGTCACATAACAACAACAACAACAAGTCAGGAGGTAGTGATCCTTAGAGAAGGACATCATGCTAAGAAGGGTGGAGGGACAGCACAGGAGAGGAAGACCCTGGATGAAATGGATTAATATATTAGCTAGGGCAATGGGGGTATGTGTGTCAGAGTCAGTGAAACTGGTTCAGAATTGGGCAGGCTTCAGAGCTGCGGTACATAGGGTTGCTATGAGTCACAAGCAAATCAATGACACATAACCACAAAAACAGAAAATCTTTAAAAAAAAAACAAAACCAAAAAGCCAAGGAAGAAGAAAGTTAATTGACTTCGTTGTTGAAAGGAGGATGATTTTAAGATTTATCTGAAACACACACATGCTGATATCTAACACGTTCTCCATTGCTACCTCACTTTCTTTTTGTGTTTTGGAGGAAAACCATTTGATATAAGTGCCAGACTTCCTCAGAGTCCTTGTAATAATCACCTATAATAGTGATATTTTCAAGGTCTTAGAAAAAGAAAAAATGAAATCAATTTAAAACAAAACAGTATCATAACTTTTCAAATTATCTTTAAATGAAACAAAATAAATCAAGTAATCTACCTTTCAAATACTTACATATTACTCAAAAGCATCACACAGGTTTATCATTCACAAATTATATTCTTACTCAGGTTTAATGCAAAATGTTTTTTTTTAATATTTCTAAAAAAAGTAAGCTGATATATGCTTTAAATAAAACAAAATAAAAAATATCTGTAGGCTAATGTGCAGGTTAGTCATTCAGGAGACTATAAAAATACATAATTGTGGTTTATATGAGCTAACAGATCTGCTTCCTTCATGGACATGAAACTGCCCAAACTGTAATCAAGTGTAGTAAAAAATGTTTGAAATGGCCCCTGGCTATCTGCAAGCCATGTTTAGATTATAGATTACAAAACCCATAGAAGACACACCTTAGTAAATTTCAAAGAAAACAATAAGATTTACTCTGGCATTGACCTTGCAAAACTTCATAGAAAAATGTCAAATTCCTCTTTTGCCAAAGGCATAGCAGAGATTTTTTCTCTCCCTGAAACACTTTGCTGAGCTTTACTCCCAAATGGGAATGTGAGTGACAGATAAGAGTTTCTGTAAATGGGTTTAATCCCTCACTAGAATAATTTAGATTTAACCTCAAGCAGGACCTCTATTAATCCCTTCTCTAATGGAAAAATTTCATGCTACCCTGGGATGTATACAGAAGCTTTGGTATAACACTATACTTAGAAGATAAATTTCTAGGTAATAACACCCATTTAAAAACTATGATTTGAGTGAAAGTTTACAAGATAATTTCTTTTTCATTCAATCGTTCATACATATTTTGTTATGTAACATTAATTTCAAAACCCACAACCTAATTGCTCTTTCCCCACTTTCTTCTTATAATTCTTATTTCCATTAATTCCTGTCTCTCTCTTTCTCTCTCTCTCTCAATACATACATGTGTTCCCTTTTTTAGTGATTTGTGATGATCATTCCTCTATTGAATACTAAGGGTGGAGATGGAGGGAGAGAAGAGGAAAAAATAATAAATAGAAACTCTTAGCCATCAAGTCAGAGGCTACTTATAGCAGACCTTCCACTCAGTTTGCAAAGCTATAAATCATGTGACAGGAGACTGACCCTCATTCTCCTGCAAAGCCACAGGTGGATTTCTATTATCTGTATGGACTACGCCATTAAAGTTTACTAGATAATACACATATGATAAGATGAGTGAAGGAAAGGCAATATAAAGTAATACTTTTTTCTAGCAGCATAATAATTAAATACTAGTCTGTTAGCTAAAAGTTTGGCAATTTGAACTCACTCATTGGCCAGTGGCTCTATGAAAAAAAGACCTAGTAATCTACTTCTACCTAAAAGTAATCTACTTTTAAGGGAACTCTTGTGGCCTACTGGCAAGAAACTGAGCTGTAAACCTGAAGGTGCATGGTTGAAATCCACCACCTGTTCATGGGAGAAGGATGGACAATATCTGTCCATTAACTGTCTCTGAAAACTCACAGGAGGCTCAGGAGTCAGTTCTGATTCAACTGTACACAATAACAAGAAAAACAATATACTTCTAAAAGATTACAGTCCAGAAAACTCTGTGGAGATGTTTTATTCTATCATGAGGTTACAACTGAGTTAAAAAACCAACTTGATGGGACCTATTAATGACAAACTCACTGCCTTAGAAAAATACATCATGGAAAGGAAAACCCTCAATGAGATGGACTGCAATAAAGCTTGTATATTTCCTAGATAATTGAGAAAAATATAGAATAGGGCAAGATTCCAATCTCTTGTTCATAGGGTCACCATGATCTTTAGTAGAATTAATAGCACCCAACAACAACATTAGTAGCAATGCTTTTTCCTTGACCAAAGAAAATTTTATTTTTCCCTCAGCGTTCCATGTTTTTCGATGTTTTAGAGAACCCCCTTGACTTCCCAGAAATCTTAGAGAATCATTTTAAGTAACTTTAGTTTCAGATTAACAATAACATTATTTAATTTACAACTATTTTTTCCATTTATGTAATTAGTTTGAACACCATTCCAAGTTAAAGGAGACTCTGTGTTCTTCCTCCCACCCTATACAGTTTTAAGAAAGAGGACTATCTTATGTTTTTTCCCACTTCTTCTCTAGTTAAGATTTCTTTCATCTACATCGACTGGTTCTCATTGAATGGGAACTCACTCATAGCTAAGCATCCAGCAGGTTTTCAGAAGCAGTAAATTACATGAGAGCATTTTGTCTTTCTTTCTCCCATGGAGCAGACATTGTATTTGAAGACTGTGCTTTTGGGTCGGCAACATAACTCTTTAACACTAAGACATCAGAGATCCCTATGATCACTGCAGTTATACTACATACTCTACCAGTGGTAGTATGTATTCATATTTTTTAGCAGAGCAAATAAAAGTTGTTGTTGTGTGTACTGTTGAATTTTAACTAAGAACTGGCACATAACTGACCCTCCAGTGAATTTTCAAAGGCAGTTAATCACCCAGGAGGAGACTGACCATCTTTCTCCTGCAGGACAGCTGGTGGCCTTGAACTGCATTCCTTCGGGACTGCAGCACAGCTTCTTGCCACGAGGCGACCAGAAAAAATACTCACTCAATGTATTTCTTAAAATAATATACAAAATAATTGCATACTTTAAAATGCACCAAACAGCATAAATACACATACTGAACATTGTATACTGTTTTTCACAAATTTCTTGTTGCAAATGTTGTCTTATTACCAATAGACTTGTGCTTAGTCCTGTATCTCAGACACTCAAAATTCTTAATTTCTATAGCTACTGCACCTATATGCATTTGTTGTTGTTGTTGTGTACTGTTGAGTGTGGCGTGACCCATAGCTGACTCTCTGATTGGTTTTCAGAGGTAGTTACCCTCATGGAAGGAGAGTGCACAGCCACTAGCAGAGCAGCTGGTGGCCTTGAACTTTGTGCTTTTGTGATTGCAGTGCCACTAGATTCTTGTCACTAGGCCACTGACTATTTTCTTTAATTTTTATTGTAATAGAAAAATGGCTTTATAATTACTCTTTCAGGATACTTATGCACCAGGAAAGTTTGCAGTTAACGATCTTTTCAAATCGTTGAAGAGTAATGAAGTCAGTTTGAGGACTAAGGTGTATCTGATTTAGATTGTGGTCCTCCCAATTATTTGTTATGCATCTGAGAGCTAGACAATGAATAAAGATAACAGAGAAGAATTGATGTTTTTGAGCTGTGGTGTGGTTTTAGAGAAGAGTACTAAAATATGGACTGTCAAAAGAACAAATATTTCTTCAAGAAAGTGGCATCAGAGTACTCTTTGGAAGCAAAGATGATAAAACGTCACTTCATACACTTTGGGCATGTTGGTAGGCGAGGATATTTCTTGTAGAGGAACATGATGCTTGGATAGGTGGAGGGTCAGCAAAGGGGAAAAAATCCTTGGCCACTTGGATTGAGCTGGTGACTGCTTCCATTGGTTCTGCGTGTCAGGAAATGTGAGGATGATATAGGATAGGACAGAGTTCAGATCTGTTGTTCTTAGGATACTTGCTTTGACAGCACCTAATAACAACATCAGTTCTACTCTTTGCCTGTCTTGTATCTATGTTTTGAATTGTGCAAATTCCCTCAAACTGTAAATGTATTTTCAATAATGAACCGGAATAGTACATGTATCTTTATCTATCTATCTATCTATCTATCTATCTATCTATCTATCTATCATCTAACTACCTATCTATATTATAGAGAGCTCTTGCTGCCTAAAGTGAGGAATTGACGTTATCCAAAGGCATACAATTTAATTCTACCAGCTATTTCGGTAAAGTCAGGCCATTTCTTTTTACATGATTTGGAGTCTCTAAGAGCCTGTTGTAAGGTCAGTTATAAACTGTTTCAAACTCCACAGCATGTAATAACAATAGCATAAATATGTAGGTATATAATTTCTATCGAATATTTAGGATCTTAATGCTTCAAACAATTACACTCTTTATTATTAATCAACACATTGACCATCAAAAATCCATCCAGTGCCTCTCTCCTCAGGAGAAAGATCTGATGATCAGTTTCAGTAAAGATTATTTGTGAAGCAGTTTACCCTTTCTGTGTATTTATTATGAATGAAAATCCGTTTAGCAGCACTCAATAACAATTATATATTTAAAGGATATTTTAAATAAATTATATTTTATACTTGAATTAGTGCCTTCACTTCCCTTAATACTGATTTTTCACTTTAGAAAAAAATAAGCATTTGACAAAAGCAACTATTAACATTTCCAGGTGCCCATCCTATTTCCAGAGGCCAAAAATACTTGTTCCTAGTAGGGGTAGTAAGAATAAAACAGTATTAGTAATTGCAATGTCTCACAAAACATTATATTGATATATAGTGAAAAGAGCATAGATTTTAAAATTCTTTTAATTGGTGTGATGTTAATAGTTTAGGGTTTAAAATGGATTTCCCAGACTTTAAACTTGACTTTGTCATGTGAACGGGCGGGAAAAAAAATCAAGTGAATTGGCTAATCTTGCCATTAAATTCAACAGATCCAGCAGTGGAAGATGAGGAAACTTACCGACAGAAAACAGTAAGTAAAAGAATGCTACTCATCCTTCATGGTTATAGATTATTGTACTAGGCAGACTAGGGCCTTTTGGAGCAAAAGCCAAAGCAGTCAGAGCAGAGAATGGGAAATCTGATACAGAATGGAATAGAACTTGGGACTGCTATATCATAGAACCAGAGCTAAGGGCCTTTTGCCCAAGATTGTTGAAAGGCTGGGAAGGGAAGAGCCATAACTGTGAGGAATTAAAACCTTGTACTCTGCCTAAAATCATGAGGCTCGAGGATGAATAAACTGTGAGCACATTTTGAAAGCTGTCCTGACTATATTTTGCTATTAATCTGAATTATAAACTTTTGACTTGCCCATTGTGGTTCTGTGCGGTCTATGAGCTATCTATCACATTGGATTTTGAACCCAGTAAAGCAGCAACATTGGTATTAAGATGAGTAGAAAGAAGTGCAAGAGTGGGGGAAATATCCGTCTTCACTGGAATTGGTTATGTGTTTTTGATGCTGTTGATGGAAACAGTTCACCTTCGTGAAATTGAATATTATTGTCCCCATGTGGCTCTTCCTCTTTTTACAGTTCAGATTATCTCAGTAGTCTCGGTGGTAATGTTTGTCATTTTACTTAACTTCAGTGTATTTCTATATTTCACTATATGTCAAATATTTGAAAGCAGGAGTGGCATCCACTTCATAAACCACATGCCTCTGGAAACTCTATAAACTTGGAGAAATGACGATAGTTATAGAAAGGCTTCAGGCCTTTTTCTCATAGTGCTTGACTCGGTGACAATCAACAACAACAACATACGTCTAGTAATAATAATAATAATAATAATAATGATACCAGATTACACGTACGTGTAATCACGTGTAAGAAGACTGCTCACTTTTTCTCTGAAGAACATTTGAATTATCTGCTTTTGGGTTAGAAACACAACTCCTTACCCCCTAGACCACCATATATCCTTATAGAATATTTGTTGTTGTTAGGTTCAGTAGGAACAGAATCATATTTGACCATCTAGTGGATTCTAGGGACTCTAGAGAGTTGGACAATGACCAAGGAGGATAGAAGGAGAACTGATGCCTTTGAGCTGTGGTGCTGGAGAAGAGTACTGAGAATACCATGGACTGCTAGGAAAACAAATAGATTTAGCCTGGAGAGGGTTAAACCGGATGGCTCCTTGGAGGCAAGGATTCTGAGGCTCCGTCTAACTTACTTCGGACATGTAGTGAGGAGAGACCGGTCCTTGGAGAGGGACATCATGCTTGGGAGGGTGGAGGGACGGCGCAGGAGAGGAAGGCCCTCTATGAGGTGGATTGATTCAGTGACTGGGATAATTGGGATGGGAGTGTCAGAGACAGTGCGATTGGCACAGGACAGAGCAGAGTTTAGGGCTGTTGTACATAGGGTCACTATGAGTCGCAAGCGACTCGACGGCACATAACAACAACAACAACAACAGTGGATTTTCAGAGATTATAAATTGCACTGGTAGAGATTGCTCATCTTTCTCCTGTGGAGCATCTTTTCGATTAGAACTGCAAAGAATATTTGTTATTGTTGTTGCTATGTGCCTTCCAGTTGCTTGCCACTCATAGCGACCCTATGTACAACAGCCCTAAATCCTGCACTATCTCTTGCTAATCTTATTGTCTCTGACACACCCATCCTGATTACCCCAGTGACAAAATCAATCCATCTCATCGAGGGTCTTCCTTTTCTGTGAATAGTTGGCACATTAAATAAATTTAGGTAGAGTATCTTACTCACTTTTTAACATAAAGTATATATGAGACAAATTTTTGTCTCCTTACAACATTCCTCAAGAAAACATTAATTATTGTCTCCTTAAGAAAAAAATAAGGAAAAGAGATTTACTTTCTTAAACACATTTATTTATTTATAGTCAAAAGAAATTTCTAATATAAACAAAGCAAATCAAGAATATAACAAAATTCTGTACCTATTACAGAATTAAAATTATCACCATTTTGCCATTTTTTTCTCTCTCCTGGTTTGTACTCACTCTCCATCCACAAAGTTAACAGTGGTATAATGATGTAGATAGGTAGATATGTTTTTATAATCTGCCTACCTCTCTTCTTTATCTATGTATCACACTATTCACCTATGCATTGATCCATCCATCCATCCATCCATAAATATTTTCATTTATTTGTTCACATATATGCCTAAACTCTTTGATAGTTTAGGAGTTAGAAGTTATAAATTATAATTTTTCTGTATTTTTATGTGCGATATTCCAGCAAAGAAATTCTAGAAATGCAAAGACATAAAAGTGGATAAGTGGAAAACAAACAAAAAGCCAAACAAACTGACAAAATACATTAATAAGTGCCACATTTTTACTGTGTAGAGCAGAATCGGTGGAATTGGTAAAGAGATAGAATTCTAGAGAGGGTGGGGCAGCTAACTCCTGGTTTGCTAAAACTTATTTTTCCATGTTCAGTAACTGATATCAATTTTAAAATGTTGCTTTTGCATTTCTAAATTAATAAAATTAAACTAGATTATGTTTTAAGACTAGCCCTGCTTTCAAAATTCTATGAGATTTTCTTGAATTAATAGATTTACTAATACCACTTCTCTTAAATGGATTCCATACCAGAAAAGGGACAGATATTTCCAGCATTAATATGTACAGAAGTCAACAATGTATATCATTACATAAAGATATTATTTATAAGTCTGTAAGAAGTAAACATAATGTAGAAGAAGGAAAACACCCAGAAAAACATGAAGAGCTTTGGTAGTTGAATCTGGACAATAATGTGGTATACACTGATTGTTCCGTTCTAACATACATTTAGAAATATTTTACAAGGTAATTTGAAGCACTCAATTTTAAGTACATAAATTCTTGCATTCTTTATTTTAAACAGTAACAGACATAAGCACACGAGGCTTAGACAAATGAGAAACATATGTCAAGTGACAACAAAATGCAGATCAAAATGTGCTCATTAAACTATATATATAGTAATACTATATATGAACCCTTACATAATTTTTATGAGAAGAAAATCAATATTATAGTAAAATACAAAGTGCTATATTTAGATAATTTTTATTAGTTTTCAAATTTCAAAACTTTAGCCTTATATCCATGTGCACAAGCATGGATTAAATTAGATGCAAACATATGTGCTGTGACTATAGCAAAAAGACATTACTTCCCATAATTCACATTAAAATGGGAAAATTATAATTAGATAGTGACTAGAAATGAAATTTAAAAAGAGAGCATACTTCTATAAGTGATTGAGTGGGTAATGTAAATGGTGAACACATTTTCCTGCTAAATGGTTGGAGATTTAAGTGTACCTAGTGTGGGAGAATGTCAAATGTATCATCCAGGAAGAGTGCAAATGGTCATTACAAAGACAGAAGAGGAAGAAAAGACCAAAATGGATGTCAGAAGAAACTCTGAAGATTGCACTGGAGCGTAGAGAAGCCAAAGCACAAGGAAGAATTCAAGATACTGAAGAGCTGAACAGACGTTTCCAAAAGGCAGCATGGCATGACAAAGCAAAATATTACAATGAAATGTGCAAGGAGCTAGAGTCAGAAAATCAAAAGGGCCGAACTCGTTCAGCATTTCTTAAGCTCAAGGAAATGAAGAACAAATTCAAACCTCGAGTTGCTAAAATCAAGGATGCTTTAGGCAGAATATTAAATGATCCAGGAAGTATTAAAAGAAGATGGAAGGAATATACTGAGGCATTGTATCAAAAGGAATTGGCAGATACAGAAGAATTTAATAAAACAACATATGATCAAGAGCCTATGGTAATGAAGGAAGAAGTTCAAGCTGCTTTGAAAGAAATAGCAAAAAATAAGGCCCCAGGAATAGATGGTATACCAATTGAAGTATTTCAGCTAACAGATGATGCCCTGGACGTGCTCACCAAGTTGTGCCAAGAAATCTGGAGAACAACCACTTGGCCAAAGGGCTGGAAGAGATCGATATTTGTTCCCATTCCAAAGAAGGGTGACCCAATTGAGTGCGGAAATTACAGAACAATATCATTGATTTCACATGCAAGCAAGATTATACTGAAGATTATCCAAAAACGACTGGAACAGCACATCTGCATAGAACTGCCAGAAGTCCGGGCTGGGTTTAGAAGAGGTCGTGGTACTAGGGATATTATAGCTGATGTTAGATGGATCTTAACTGAAAGCAGGGAATACCAGAAGAATGTCTATTTGTGTTTCATTGATTATGCAAAGGCGTTTGACTGTGTGGATCAAAACGAACAGTGGCTGACTCTGAGAAGAATGGGAATCCCAGAACATTTAATTGTGCTAATGCGAAACCTGTACTTGGACCAAGAGGCAGTCCTTAGA
>NW_006399819.1:5306519-5313360 GCF_000299155.1 Elephantulus edwardii
ATGAGGTGGATTGATTCAGTGACTGGGGTAATCGGGATGGGTGTGTCAAAGGCCATGCGATTGGCACAGGATAGAGCGGGGTTTAGGGCTGTTGTACATAGGGTCGCTATGATTCGCAAATGACACGACGGCACATAACAACAACAGTAGTGCCTCAGAAGAAAAACATGGCACTCTACCTCTGAAAAAAGAAATATTGACATCCTTACAGAGCATTTCTACTCTGAAACAGATGAGGTCATAATAAGTTCAATTAATTTTCTTCCAATGATATCCTTCACTTACTATTTAGGCAACCTAAGAAAAATATTTCATATTTTTGGACCTTATTCCCATGTAGGAAATGAGAAAAACTGTATCTATCTCAAAAAATTATTGTAACTCTGTAATCAGATAATTTATTTCCTTAGACTACTACATGTTCAAGACATTTCTTGGTTATTAACCAGTTATCTTAAAGTGAAACAAAATTTATAATTTCAAGTAACTGAAAAGTAAAAAAAGTAACATTACTCAGCTGGATACAGAGAATAGAACATTCTTTATTAATCTATTATCTTTTCTTTTCTGTTTTGAATTTATCCACAGTCAGCTCTGGGTTTATATAATTTCTTATATTTAATAATCACAATGAAAATAATGTTATTTTCACAATAACTTCAACAGATTCCTCACACAAACTCGCTTGTCTGGTTTAAGACTTGTCCACCAATTACTGACTAATGTCATTCCTTGGACAGATTCAAAGCATGGACAAAGAATAGGAGGGAGAGTGTAGGCAATGAGAATGCACATATTACTGGTTTTCTACTACTCCAAAGAGCTCTGGAGACATATTCCAGAGGGGGCTGTTCTGCTAGACCAAATATTATTCACACCTCTCATTGGAGCCACTATCTGCTCTGCAGGAGAATGATGAATACTCTCCTCTTGTGCAGGCTACAGCCTCTAGAAGCCCTCTGATTTGTCAGCTATGAGGCTGTTCCAAGTTGATGACAACAAATTTAATTCACTTCCTAAATAACACGCCTCCGGAAATTCTATGAACTTTAATAAATGTCAATAGTTATGGAAAGGCATTTCAGGCCTTTTGTTCATAGGGTCTCTATAAGTCATGCTCAACTCGAAGGCAATCAACAACAATAAAAAAAAAATATAGCATGTATTTTAATAATTATCTAGAGCACTATTCTAGTAAAAAAGAAGCCTCATTGATGATGTAGTGCTTAAACACCTGGCTTCAGACTAAAAGGTAAGGAGTTTGAACTCACTAGCTTCTCTGTGGAAAAAAGTTGTAGCCATTTACTTCAACAAACATTTACAGCCTTGGAAACCCTAAAGGATGAATCTGCCATTTGCTCTGTTGTAACCAGAGTTGCTATAAATCGGAATCTATTAGGTGGAGATAGGATTTTTAATTAAAAATAATTACTGTATCTCAATGTTTTATTTCATAAATAACTACCGTCATTACATCTCTACATGAATCCAACATTATTACTCAAACAGTAAAGATCACTAAGTTCAGTGGTTTTCCAACCAGAGAGAACATACAAATGATGATTGAATTTCCTGAAGTGCAGAGTTTATTTAGTCCTACTAAATCAAATCTCTTTAGGGAGAAAGTGGTTTGTGAATTTTTAATTGTTTTTCCCTGTATGTCTTCAGTATGGTACAAGAGCTCTTGGCCCAGAGAATATCTTCATTTTCCAGTTGAAGACACTAAGTTTTTTGGAGTCAGAGTTCTCTGTTTCAGGTGTTTGCTGGGTCAGAATTCTAAACGACTTGTCCGACATACGAATGATATGATTAAGTTTGAGCTGAAAAATCTTGACAGCTACCAATGATCTTTCCTCATCTAAATCATGAGCTAGACATATTGACTCCGACCTTATCTTTGGTTCATCCTTTGCCACTCTTTTCAGCCTTATTTTGTTTTCTGTTCTAGATGTACAATGCATCTCTCTCTCCTTAGGAACTTTGAAGCTGTGGTTTTCTTTCTGCAACACAAGCACACAAGCCAGCCCTCTGTTTGTAAAAAGTGAACAAATAGCTGCCCCAAGCTTTAGCTACTTTTGTTATTGGAAGCAAGGTTTTTCCAACCTCACAACCTCTTCATATATAAACTCAATGTAACTACAAAATAACATGTACATTTTCTTCCCAGCTCTTCCCACTCCATCTCACTCAAATCTCAAAGAATTAGAGTTAGGTCAAATATTTTTTATTCTCAGAGAACACCTTTCAAAGTTTCTAAAACATAAGTTATAAATATCTAAAACTTGAATACACATGTACATATGACATGTTTTGTACATATTATTGTGTTTTTTTTTTTCTTCTCATAAATTTGTTGGAGGAACTGGTTCTGACTTGATGGTAATTAGTCGTTTTTATGGGTGTTTTGAACAGAGACCTGTTCTTAAACATTCCTATTCACCTTCTTATTGTCATTCTGTCTCATTTGCTCTTTTAAACAAGAAATAATTTACAAAATAAACTATATTGTTCAAACTAAGCTTTTAATCTATTATTTAAAAAAAAACCTCAGTGAAAGCAATGAGTAAGAAATTGGGTACTTCGAAAAACTGTTTCATTGAAGTATGTCAGTTCAATAATTCTCTCCAAAATAAAGGCTAATAAGTAAATTTAAAAAATTGAAATTATGACTAAAAATTAAATTTATAAAAGATCAATTAAATAATTTTGAAATATATGTTGAAATGTCTAGAAGATAGCAGCACATGTGCAAGAGAAATATTAGTCAGATACATAACAAAAAGTATAGGTGAAAGTAATAACAAAGTAACTGGCCCTTAGGGGAATCATAAAAATAAGTGAAAAGAGACTTTTATGAACACATATGCTAGTGAAATATGCAAATCCTAGATTTAAAAAAGAAAAATACCACAGTAACGCTTTGACAATGAAGAAAACAGAAATACAATGATTTCTTTTTCAAAAAGTGATCACAAAAGAAAGGGAAATAAAAGGTAACATCAGAACTGTTTTTTCACACAACACCAGAAGAAAATAAATAAAACTTTACATTTACATTTAGGGAGTAAGCATCATTATCATATCATTCATCACAATGTTTATCTCACAGTGTGTAAAGCTCTCTCTCTTATATTCTTCCCACAGCTGTTGATGATTTGCAGAACCATGTTTCCATGGTTAAGGTAGCTAGGCATGATGTCCCCAATGGGGACAAGCACAATGACCAGAAAAGCCAATTTGTAAGGTTTCTGACACAACACTTACTAGCTTGGCTTTTAAAGGACACTGGTAGCAACTGAGACGAGAAGAACCTTTTACTGGGGAGCTCTGATGGCCTAGCGGCAAGAAGATGCACTGCAATCCCAGAGGCATGTAGTGCAAATCCACCAGGTCCTCTGCTGGAGAAGGAGGAGAAATCTCCTCCTATACCTGTCAGATCTGAATTGATGGCACACACACACACACACACACACACACACACACACACACACACAAGAATTAAAAAAAAGAAAAAAGAACCTTTTATTTTATCTATGACATTGAGGGTACCATGGACTGCTAGGAAAACAAACAGATTCATCCTGGAAAGGGTTAAACCAGGCTGCTGCTTGGAGGCAAGGATTCTGAGGCTCCATCTAACATAATTTGGACATGTCGTAAGGAGGGACCAGTCCTTGGAGAGGGACATCATGCTTGGTAGGGTGGAGAGACAGCGCAGGAGGGGAAGGCCCTCTATGGGGTGGATTGATTCAGTGACTGGGGAAATTGGGATGGGAGTGTCAGACACAGTGCAATTGGCACAGGACAGAGTTTAGGGCTGTTGTACATAGGGTCACTAGGAGTCTCAAGCGACTCGATGGCATATAACAACAACAGCAACATAGAGAATGAGAAGATTTTAGTAGGGGAAATAAGAAAGAAAAAAATTATTAAAATCTACTTTCTTATGTATACAGAGTACAAAAGGAATCTATCAGAAATATAAAACAACTTAATAAAAGCAGAATAACCTTAAACGTGATGATGATTTCAGCATGTAATTCCTTTGTCATGCTTATATTTAGAAAAAAAAAGTGTGGGGACTATGAAGTTTTATTTGTCTTCTTTTAAGGGAGGTGAAAGTTTATGATGCTATTAAGGATCTATTGTTAAAAATAGCTTCCATAGATATTTTAATTGAATTTGACGTGTGGATGGGTGGCAATATGTATTTAGTGTGGGGCAATCGCTTGTTATGCATCAGAGAGTTGGACAATGACTAGGGAGGACAGAAGGAGAGTGGATGCTTTTGAGCTGTGGTGCTGGAGAAGAATACTGAATGTACCATGGACTGCCAGGAAAACAAACAGATTCATCTTGGAGAGGATTAAACCAAGCTACTCCTTGGAGGCAAGGATTCTGGGGCTTCGTCTGACATACTTTGGACATGTTGCCAGGAGGGACGGGTCCTTGGAGAGGGACATCATGCTTGGGAGGGTGAAGGGACAGCGCAGGAGGGGAAGACCCTCTAATGAGATGGATTGATTCGGTGACTGGGGTAATCAGGATGGGTGTGTCAGAGGCCATGCGCTTGGCGCAGGATAGAGCAGGGTTTAGGGCTGTTGTGCATAGGGTCGCTATGAGTCGAAAACGACTCGACAGCACATAACAACAACAACAACAACAACAGCATAAATACGTGGAGATTGGCTAACCTTGCCACTAAATTGAGATTACTCAGCAGCAATTTTAGTGAACCTTACCACCAGCAAAGAAGAAGCAAAAGAGATTTTTGTGCCAACCAGAGTAGGACCTATGGGAGCAGCAGTCATAATAGCCACCAGTAGAGAACCGGAGACCTGATGTGAGAAGGAGTAGCCCTTGGTACTACTACCCCACAGGGAACCAGAATTAAAGGCCTTTGCCCAAATGTGTTAGAGGAGTCGGGAAGGGAGAGGAGCTATAATTGGCATGACTAAGCTTTGTAATTTAAATCCATAATGAGTTTGAAGGCTCAGATACTTGTGAGCACATGTCAGCAGCTGTCTTGACTGAGTGATTATAATTTACTACTAATCTAAATTATAGCCTTTTAACTACCGTAACATGATTGTGTAGGTTGTCAACTATTGTAACAAATTTTGGACCCAGTAAAGCAGTAATTGGTGTTGGAAAGAGTAGAGAGAGGTGCAGGAGTTTAGGAAACATATCTGACTTCACAGGAATTGGTTTTGTTTCATGACTGTTGTTGATAGGGACATTTCTCCCTTGTGGAGTTGATAGAGGTCGGATATGACTTTCCAATGTTGTCCTTGCTCTTTTTACACATGCATACCATAAAAATATAAATACTACTCACTATTATTTTGGTCAGTTCTTTGATATTAGCTTATTATCAAATGCTAACACAAAAACTCATAGCTGACCCTCCCTGAGCCTTCAGGGTTTAGAGGTTGTAGATTCTAAAAAAGGATATTGTCCATCTTTTTCTTTGCACAGTAGTTGATAGATTCAAAATACCTGAAGCATGCTACCTTTGTGTTAGCAGCATAACTACCTTCAGATTCTGGAAATGTATTTTTGAACTGTCTAAAAAAGGGATAAAACACTCCAAAACCCCACAGCCTAAAGCTTCGAATAATGCATTATAGTCTACCTCAATTAAAACTAATTGCCACAAGGTCAGTTCCAATTGATAATGACCCCTGAGTTAGAAAATTTATAGGATTTTTCAAGACTGTGATTTTATGGAAGCAGATCCCCTAGCCTTTCTTCCAGTGCACTTCTAGGCAACTCTGAGCCTTAAAGCTATTGGTTAGCAGTCGAGAACTGATTCATTTGCACAGCTAAGAACTCTATGTTATAATTACACTGTCATTGAATTGATTCCAATTTATAGAAGCCCTCCATTGGTTTTTTGAGTATATGAGTGTTAACTGGAAGATTCCTTCAGAGTAGCCAATAGATTCAAACCAATGATTTTTTTTTTGTTTTCTTTTTTTGTTCTTAGCAGAATTCTTTATAACCTAATTACTGCAAGTAAAGAATCATGGTAGTGTAGTGTAGTTCTTATCCATCTACTAACTGCAAGGTTGGCTCTTTGAATTCACTTGTCACTTCTCTGGAGAAAAATGGGCAACAATTTGCTGCTGCAAATATTCACAGCCAGGGAATCCTAAGTTAGGGTTACTATGAGTTGGAAGAAACTATGCAGCAGAGTGCTTAATTAAAATCTATGCAAGATGCAGAAGTCTTTTTGCTTTGGTTTCTGAGATAGACAATACTTCTGAGACTAATAAAGAGCTGGATTATATCTAAGGCTAATAAATGTGGATGGACTACCCCAAGAAGGGACTCTTGTGGGCCCAATATTGAGGAAGTCTCACAAAGCATGATATAATTAGTCGTGGCCATCGGTGATACAAATCAGTTGAAGCCGTTTGCTCTGACGACCACATGAAGTTTCCTGGTTGGTAAGAACAAATATCTGCTCTCAGAATGACAGTGAATCCCTTTGGAACATGAAAATTTTATACTGATTCATTCTATGGACCTTGCTCTATGCAACTTTCATTTGTATCCTTTTTTTTGTTATCTTAAAGGTATTATAAAAGCTGTATATTTTGTGTGAGATCTATGTATCTCTAGTAAATTTGCAGAGCCCAAATGAGTAATGAGTATCAGTTGTTCTCAAGCAGACAGAATCATGTGGACTCTGGCGTTTATATGACTTGTACTCTGGTACCTCGCGTGCCTCAGAGTGAAAGAAAGAAGGACGATGTGAGTAGCTGGGTCTAAACTGGAGAAAAGAAGCTGAGATTTCCACACAGCATACATATGTCATGAGTAGTGGGATTTGTTA
>NW_006399819.1:5316200-5317481 GCF_000299155.1 Elephantulus edwardii
GAAGAGAAGAGAAGAGAAGAGAAGAGAAGAGAAAAGAAAGAAAGAAAGAAAGAAAGAAAGAAAGAAAGAAAGAAAGAAAGAAAGAAAGAAAGGTGAAGAAAACTAAGAATCATGAAAGATAACATTAAACAGAATGGTATGTATGTGATTGGAATCCCTGAACAAGAGGGGAAGAGGGGAGGGAGAAAAGCACCAAAAGAATTTTGAAAGAGGTACTAGAGGAAAACTTCTTAGTTATCATGAAAAATTAGAAAATCTATATTCAAGAAGCTTTAACTACTTTTTATGTGATTGGCTTAAATGCATAAAAAAATAATATGTGTCAATATACTGCCTACAATTGACACATCTAAGAAACTAAAAAAAAAAACCCACCAAAAAGAAACCCCCAAACTAAAAATCAAATAGTGGGGGGAAAATATACCAACCAAATGGCATCTACAAGAAAGCAGGAGTGGCAATACTAACATCTGACAAAATAGACTTCAAGATGAAAACCATCATAAAAGAAAAGGAAGGTCACTATATTATGATTAAAAGAATTTGGAACTAGGGGTATTGTAGCTAATGTTAGATGGATCTTGGCTGAAAACAGGGAGTATCAGAAGAATGTCTATCTGTGTTTCATTGACTAGCAAAGGCATCTTGACTGTGTGGACCACAACAAACTTTGGCTAACTGAGAAGAATGGGAATTTAGACATAGGTGACTGGGGATGAGTGGACTGACTATAACTCAGCCAGATGAAGAGAAGATGATCTATTCTGCACACTAGGATAGACTGCTGCAACCTGACTTTGGTTGTTTAAAGTAGCCCAGGAAGGACACAACCCAGTTCAGGTCAAGAAAGACAGTTTATTAAGGAGAAATTGCTGGTTTGGCTCTAAAGCAGAAATCAGAAGCCACTTAAAGTTAGAATGCCATTTCATATTGTCTTACAGGAAACTGGAAGTTAGAATGTTCACAGGTGCTAGGTACAAGATAAGGGAGCAAGTTGAATAGTTATTCCTGGGAAAGAGAAGGGAGATAGTTACGCAGCCCTAACAGAGATAAACCGAGCTGCAGTTGCTGTTTTGATCATT
The DNA here is from genome assembly GCF_000299155.1 of Elephantulus edwardii. Lineage (NCBI taxonomy): Eukaryota > Metazoa > Chordata > Mammalia > Macroscelidea > Macroscelididae > Elephantulus > Elephantulus edwardii. Next base: position 5,317,283 of record NW_006399819.1, read on the forward strand.
TCTGTAGCAGTTCTGGGAAAGGAAGGGAGAGAGAGTGAAGAGAGAACCCCACAGCCCTAACATCTCAGCCTTTTGTTATATGATTGAGGCCATTGAGGTTCTCTTCTGTAACTACTTCCTGCTGGATGGTCTAACGTAGGGGAAAAGCTGTTGGTTTTAGGCAGCAGAGTTGGCAGATATGATGATGGTAGGTACCCAG
>NW_006399819.1:5317581-5319921 GCF_000299155.1 Elephantulus edwardii
AATTAAATATTTACAAATTGTCTTACAACTCTCCCCACCAGCCGTATGCTCCTGCCTCTTGCTTCCTTTCTCCTTGCCTTAGCCTACTCCACGGGTTCCAGTACCTTCCTCACTGCCCTCTCCACCATCCCCCAAAAAACCTTCCATCAACCCCTCTGCCCAAGATTCTCTTTTCTGGAAGGTGAAAGAGTTCTGAAGCACCATCATCTGTGAAGGAAACAAGTTAGAGTTGCTTCCCTCTGACCAAACATCCAAAAAAGAGGTGAGCGGGTTGGATACTACCACCAGGGAATTAAGGACTTCTCTGCTTGGACCTTGGCACTTCCTCTGCTCATGTGTGAACAGCTTTCTCCCAATGAGATCTGGGAGAGGAAACAGATATGAGAATGGACCAATAGTATCAGCTGAGTCTTGGGAGCTACACTGTTGGAACCTTGTCTCTTGCCTGAGCCTTTGTCTACTCAGATGAGAGAGTGATTTTCCACATACTATCAACAGAGGAGGAGACAATTGCCAGAGTTGGGGACTAATACCATCTGAGACTTGAGACTTCCCAGTGTAAATATTATGGTTTCCCTGGCCCTGAATCAAGCAAGAGGGGCTCCTTCCTGACCTGTCACAGGAAGGGAGAAGGGCACATGTGTCAGCCATTAGCACCAACTGAGACATGGGGCTGCACTGCCAGAACCCAAACACTTCTCCGGGTTTTTCTCCTGATCAATACTTGGAACTTTGCCTACCCACGGTAGAAACTACCCCTTTCAATCAAACTACAGGACACGATAGTATAAAGAGCCCATACATATGGGCAAAGAAAGAGACCCAGATCTCTGACCCTCAAAATGAAACTAGGTGAAAAGTTTCTCACAGGAAATGAGGATCAGAGCCATCCACAGCCAGCCAGTGGAGAAGACCACTACTGAGAAACTGAATTGTGGACAACAGTTAAAGTCTACAGCTTATCAATAACATCATAAAGATAAAGAACTGTTTATAGCATCCAAAAGCACAAAAGAAACTGTGACACACATACCAAGAAGAATGTGACATAAAGTCAAGGAAACAATAGACAGGTTCAAACATTAAAAACAAACAAAAGCCCAACAACAACAACAAATTTCTCTTAAATAAGCAGATCTGATTGTGGACTCAATCAATACCATAGACACAGGGAGATGGAAGAAATATATTGACATGTAGTAATATGAACAGCTACTAAATAAACTGCAAATGACATAAGAAAATCCTAAAAACGTAAATAAATACCCTAATGAGAGAGAGATTAAATACATAAACATAGAACTATTTGAACAAAAACTAAAGAAACTACAATTAATAAAAGGAAGATTTGAAAACATAAATTGGTTGTTGTAGAGATAGAGAACCAGAAGAAATAGATCAACGTGGAGTTCCAAGAACAGCTGCAGAACAGCAACAAAAGATAGAATGGAAACCATGAATAACAAGATACAAGAACAAAAAAAAATCACCACAAGACAAAGAGGTACAATCAACACAGAATTCGAAAAAAAGAAAGAAACCCACAAAAATACAATGCAGAATATGAACACAGAAATGGTAGAAATTTTCAACATGGATTTTGTTTTTATGTGGTGACTGTGACTCATAGCAACCCTATGCACAAAAGCTGTGACCTCTGCCCTACCCTGAGCCAATCTCACTGTCCCTGACGCATCTACCCCAATTAATGTAGTTACTGTGTAAATCCATCTCAACTAGGGTAAATTAGAGAAGACAATTCAATAATTTGGTGACATACTGTGGGAAGTCTCTACAGCAACAGAAGAGAGACCAGACCAACAGCAATGTGAGAGACTGGAGGCCTGAATCATCATATCAAGGATTTCCTAGGGGAGGGCTGGATGAGTAAAGACAGAATTCTGAGAGGAAGGGATGGAAGTGGATGATGGCATTGCAAGGAAGGGGCATGGGACCAAGACATGTGTCAAATTGTAGGACCAACATTGAACTATCAGTTAATTTATAATAAGAAAGTATCCTTCATCAGGACTTTTGGATAAAATGTTTGTCTGCCAGATACTGTTCTAAAGCTGAGCATTCAAATTAAGACAGACTAGGGGGAAGGATTGGTTATCCACTTTCAAACTAACAGGCCATTGAAAATTCTATGCACGGTAGAACATTAAACATGGTGGAGAGGGGGAAAGTAGACTAGAAGAAATGTAACCATTAGCCAAAAACCTAGAAGACCAGAACCTCAATGAGGGGAAAAGAAAGAAGAGAAAGAAAAGAAGAGAAGACAAGAGAAGAGAAGAGAAGAGAAGAGAAGAGAAGAGAAGAGAAGAGAAGAGAAGAGAA
>NW_006399819.1:5321114-5341926 GCF_000299155.1 Elephantulus edwardii
GTAGGGGAAAAGCTGTTGGTTTTAGGCAGCAGAGTTGGCAGATATGATGATGGTAGGTACCCAGTTGATAATACGCTTTCATGGACTGTGTGATAGGCGAAGGCTCTCTCATCCACTCCTATAGAATATATTTTGTCAAGCTTTGTCTTGGACTCCTCCCTCATTGCTTTCACCATCATGTGTATAGTAGATCCAACACGTGGATTGTCCTGCACACCCATGACAAGTGCTGAAATTGTAGGGACTAGAAGCTACTATTTGTCCAGTCCAGAAAACACACTTATCTGGTGTACAGAGGGTAGCAGACCTATAGCAAGACCAGTGTGAGTAGATTAAGACTGAGTTGCAGGTTTTGGGACAAGGGGCGGTGAACTAAGTTAGACCAAGGCAGGTGGAGGATTATAAAATAGGGAAAAAGCAACTTAGGGAAGGTGTTAGATTTGGTGTCATAGTAAAGATGAGTTCTTGGAGTGTGAGAGCTAAAAGGAATGGATTTTAACAATATAGCAAATAGCTATTTTTGTGAAGGCAGCAAGAAAACAATAGGGGAAGTAAAGTAAGTAAACAATAGTAAACTTTAGGGAAAGGAACCAAGTAACCAATAGAACAAGGACCAGAAATTTTATCAAACCAAATGCCAATTTGAAAACAGTATCCCACTTTTTGTGAAGAGGTCTTTTGATGAAAATTTTTGGGGGGTGGTGTTTTGCTTTATGCCTTTTCTCTCTCTATTTAGAGACTGAGGGCTAAAAGGAAGGTGAAAAATGAGATTTTGTAGGTGTGAAAATGAAGAAGAGTGCCTTGTAAATGGAGATTGTGGACTCAAGAGAAAAGTGAAAAAAAGGAATTTAGAGAGACCAGGAAAAGAAAAAAATCTTTAAGGAGTGTTTCAAGGAAGAATTGATATTGACAGATCAAGCAAACACAATGGCGAGGGCTCATGGAAAATTTACCTACAGTCTATCTCTGTTTCTCTGTGATTTTTGTTAATCTGAGCTTAGTGGGCCTCAAGAGGGAGCAGGTATATTTTAGAGATGACTTATCTGGTTGCAGGGATGATTTAAGGCTATTGAAAAGGAGGAAGCTTGGGTTTTCTTAATCCTGGAGAGATGGAACCATAGAGCTTTGCCAAGTAGTTTCACAGCCATGGGAGTGGTTAAGAGTACTTGAAAAGGACTTGTCCATTTAGGACACAGATTCGAGGGATTCATTGTTTTAAGGAGAACCCATTCTCCTGAGTGCAGGAGGTCTTGTTTGAGGCTTAGGTAGGACAGGATGAGCATGCTCTTGTAGGAGTTGTCTTATGAGGCGGAGAATAGGAATATAGTCACCTAACGAGAAGACTTGATCTGAGCTGGGAAAATTGGACAAAAGATATGGGCGACCATACCTAAGTTGGAAGGGACTAGGAAAAGAAGTGATTCAGGGACTGGCATGCATATAAATTAAAGCTATAAGGAGTAGTTTCGCCCAGGTTTTTTTCAGTTCTATGGTAAATTTGGCTAGCTGTGAGTTAAGTATTCGCTTTTTCTACTTTTCCAGATGACTGAGGATGATAGGGAATATGAAGTTTCCAGTTTATTCTTAAAGCTTCAACTATGTGATGGGTGATTTGAGAAATGAAAGCAGGACCATTATCATAATGCAAAGATCGAGGTAGACCAAAGTGAGGAATAATTTTATTTACTAAAGCGGAGGTTACTGCAGTTGCTGTTTCTGAGGTGGTAAGAAACACTTCCACCTATTCTGACAAAGTATCTAGTAGGGTGAGGAGATGTTTAACTTTCTTCCTGAGGTGGTGCTTATGTGTAAAATCAATTTGTCAACCTTTACCTGGGACATGTCTTATTGACAGATGAGTGGGAAAAGAAGAATTGTGAAGTTCTCAGTCACAGAGCAGTCAGGACAGGATTTAGTGATAGATTATAGAAGAGTGGGTAGGTTGGGGCAGAACACTAAAGGCTTCGCAAAGTGGAGCATGAGTTTATACCCAATATATAGCGCATAATGTATCATTGTAAGAATTTTTGGAGTTTGTTTCTGGGGGAGAGCATAGCGCCCCTGAATGAGAAGTGAGTTTCCTAAGCAAGAGTGGTAGAGAATGTTGGGAGAATGGTGAGCTCAAAGTTGAGGGACTTTTAATCAGGAAATGGAGAAGGCTTAGAGAGAGCTAAAATAATTTCCTAAGTATGACAGTTTTGACAGAGAGGGAAGAGATAGGAGAGCAAAGAAGACCTGAATATAGAAGATTTCTGACCATTTGCCATTGTGTGGGTAGGAATTGTTGAAATCTCTGAAAATGTTGAGCTTGAGTGTCCCATTTTAGGGCTATTGAGATCTATTAATTATATAATCGATACTGTGGCTACCTATTATACAGTTGATATTGTGGCTATGCAATGTAATGAGAGAGTATCAAGGGAGCTGATTACAAACCCCCAGTGGAGTGTATTGAGAAGAGCAGGACTGGCTGGCTTTCATGATTGGGAGAGAGAATAAGTAGTAGGAGATGAGAGAGAGAGAGAGAGAGAGAGAGAGAGAGAGAGAGAGAGAGAGAATATAATAGTTTGATAGGCATAGGCAAATCATAAATTTACTAAGAGGAAGATATTAAGCATAAAGTAAGTGGCTTGCACACTTTCATGAAGGTAATTATTAATATGGTAATTTAAAGTGTAAAATAGCCCATAATGGACATGAATGAAATATAATGTAACTGAAACTAATTATATCATTTAAAAAAGAAGGAAAAATATCTTACATGAAATATTATCAGAGTAAAGATAAGTATTAATTAAAATTTTACAATTTTGTACAATTTTTTGGTGAGGCTTAAGGTTGTTTTACAAGTTGAATACGATGCTAAAATTGAACCATCTCTTTCCAGAATTATACCTGAGGAATAGGGCTTTATTAGCCTGCTGAATTAATATCAGGTGTTAAACATCTCAAAATGTTAATTTGAAAATATTTTCTTCTTGGAGACAAGGATGACAATGCATTGTCTCTCATATTCTGGACACCATGCTGGGAGAGGTTATTCCCTGGAAAGGGATATCATACTTTGGAAGGTGAAGGTCACTGGAAGAGAGAAAGACTCCCAACAGATGGATTGACACAGTGACTGTAATAAAAGGACTCAAGTGTATCAGAGATCCTTAGAATAGCACAGGAAAGGATGGAGTTCAAATCCATTATTCACAGGATAACTATAAATCATATTTGACTCCTTGGCACTCAACAACAACAACAACAACAACAGCAATTCTACATGTAAAGCAAAATCCATTTGATGACCCAGGAAGCATCAAAAAAAGATGGAATCAGTACTGAGTTACTATACCAGAAATTCGTCTATGGCTGACATAGAAGAATTTCACAAAACAACAACATAAAATGAAGAGGCTATGGTGATAAAGGAGTAAGTTCAAGATAGTCTGAAGGAATTGGTAAAACACAAGGCCTCAGGAATTGATGTCATACCAATTTACATATTTCAGTAAACATATGCTGCCTTGGATATATATGCTCACCAGATTGTGTCAATAAACCTGGCCAATTTACTGGAAGGGATCCGTATTTATTCCCATTCCTGAAAAAGGTAATCTGACAGGGTGTGGACATTATCGAACAATTATCATTAATATCACATGCAGGCAAGATGGCTGGAATGGAACATCAACAAGGTTTAGAAGAGGCCATGACACTAGGAACGTTATAGCCAATGTTAAATGGGTCTTAGCTGAAAACAGGGAAGACCAGAGAAATGTCTATTTGTGTTTTTCAGACTATGGAAAGGCATTTAACTGTGTAGATCACAACAAGCTGTGGCTAACCCTGAGAAGAATGAGAATCATAGCACACTTGATTGTGCTTATCTGAAACCTATACTTGGACCAGGAGACAGTCCTAAGAACAGGGCAAGGAAACACTGAATGGTTCAAAAACAGGAAAAGTGTACCCCAGAGATTCACCCTATTTCCACACTTTTAAAAAAAACTATTAATTTTAATGAACATTAAAAAGAGATTTTGGGTTTCAATTCATTTATTGTTGCACTTTTCTCCCTGCCCACCTCTCCTCCCCACCCCCGCCCCCAAGTTCGCCTCTCTCTTTGAAAAGTAAAAGAAAAATTCCTTCACTGGTATACGATTCCCCTACAGCCCAACCCCCCCCAACCCCCACCCCGAGTAGACTCCAGTATGCAACTTTAATTCTGGATTCTTGTTATAACTAAAATACCCTATCATATATCATTTTTAAACTGTTCTCTCCCTCATCTGCTTCAATGCAGTATAAATAATTTATCCAGTTTTTCTCAGCCCTGATGTCAGTCCCGTTCTACAACAGTATTTGTCTTTTTGTGACTGAGATATTTTACTCAACATAATGTCTGTCCTCCAGGGTGACCCATTTTGAGTAATATTGCATGAGTTCCTTGTTTTTCAATGCAACCTAATATTCCATTGTGTGAATATACCACAGATTTTCTATCCATTCATTTGTTGAAGGGAACTTGGGTTGTTTCCAGCTCCTTGCTATTCTGAACAAAGCTGTGATAAACAAGGGTGGGCATATATATGCTTGGATGTCAGTTACAGTCTCTTTAGGGTATATTCCCAGTAGTAGAATTGCTGGGTCAAATGGTATCTCTATTATGTGACTTTTTGAGAAAGCATCACACCACTTTCCACAGTGATTGCACCATTTTATGCTTCCACCAACAGTGAATAAGGGTTTGTTTCCCCACAACCTCACCAGCATTTGTTGCTTGCTGTTCTGCTAAATTTTGCTATTCTGACTGGGGTGAAATAATATCTCATAGTTGTTTTGATTTGCATCTGTCTTAGAGCTAGGGATTTTGAACATTTCTTCATGTGCTTCTTGGCCATCTGCATGTCTTCTTTGGTGAAGTGTCTGTTCTTAGCCTGTACCCATTTTTCAATAGTATTGTTTACCTTTATCTTGTTGTGGTTCTCAAGTATTTTATATATTCTAGATATAAGTCCCTTATCTGACATGTCATTACCAAATACTTTTTCCCAGTGGCTTCCCCTTTTCCCCTTTTGTCTCTATGTTGAATTCAAGTGCATTTTATGCATTTTCATTTTATATACAGGAAATTCTGGTAATGTGGTCCATAGGAGTTGTGCTGTTATACTAAAGGTGACATATGTCTGTCTGGTTCAAATATATGAGCAATGAGCAATTATGTGGGCTAAATATGGGCACGATCCATGCAATTTACAGCCTTGGAAACAAAATAGGGGTTAACTATGAGTTATTTCCAACTAGATGGCAATTAGTTAAGTTGGGTTTCGCTATATAAGAGCCAATAGGTATTCTTTCTGCTTGCTTTCCAACTCTGAGTAATACAAAAGTAAACATCTTAGAACACTGTGGCAATATAATTATTTTTCAAGATTATGATAAATTGGCTATTATGAGCACATTATTTCTTCATTTTTAATACTGCACTTCTCATTGGTTATAGGGTACAATGAGGATATATTCTCTTTTCCAGTATATCAAACCTAAGAGAATAAGAATATTACATATTCTAATTTATCCCCTTGGATAGGTGATTTTCATTTAATTGGATTTATTTCTATCCTAGACAAAGAATAAAATTTTCTTTTGTTTTGTAAGCATAATAAAAGCATAATTAATGCATTGTTGAAAACATTATTGTTTCTTATTTTTCCTTGAAATATTCACCCTAATTAAAAGAAAAATCTGTATGCTTCCAAAATAGAGTTTTCGTCAAATTAAACTTTAAGTCTTTGTTGTTATCGTTGTGCATCGAGTCAGAACTGGTTCATAACTGACCCTCTATGGTTTTTCAGTGGAAGTAAATTGCATAGGAGGAAATTGCCCATCTATCTCCAACAGGGCAGCTTGTGGATTCAAACTGTGTGCCTTTGCTTTGACAGTGCAATTTCTTATAGTTGTCATATTTATTTTTCTAAACCTGATAATTTCTTGTACATGTAAGATGTAAACAAAAATTTGTTGTTCAATAAATAAAATAAGCATTTAGACAAGAATAATGAAGTCAAACTTATAATCATAACGTATGATAACACTTTAAATATAAAATATTTACTTTAACATATACTCATTCTATCTCTTCTGAACATATACTCATTCTATCTGTTCTGAAGGGTTTCAACTATTTGGCAGATTTGATTTACATGCCTTTTGGTTGGCAGTGCAACTCCTTTTATTTATACATATATAGTTGTTATTGACTTTCATCCTTTCTCCAGGTTCATAGGGCTTCCAGAGGCATGAGTGAGTGGTAAGTGAGTGAGTACGTGAATGAACGAGCTCTGATGGCCCAGTAGTAAGAAGCTGTGTCCCTCAAAGTTTGAAATACAATTTTAGGTTTTACAAATGAAACGTAAGGAGCTATAGTAGGTTTTGATATGTCACAGTAGTTCATATTCTAGAGGGTTAAAAAAATAGAAGACAGTAGGGACATCTGATTTGTCATGGCTACAGGTTTTTGTCTGATTAAAGGTTAGGTACTGAGCAATCGACTTGACTGCTGAGCTGTTGGGTTATTTTGCCTGAAATAACCTTGTTGTCTGTATTATTTCGCCTGAAATAAACTTGCTGTAAGTGTTCTTGGCATTCCAATCTAGGATTCTTCCCAAGCCTGTATTAGCATCTGTGGAAATTTCTAAGTAGAATTTTGCCTTTGAAATTGAAAAATATAATGAAATAAAGACATATTTTATAGTGTTAAGGGAAGGAGCTCTGGTGGATAGTGGACAGTATACGGCACTGCTAACCAAAAGGAAAAAGATAGGCAAAGAAACCCAATAGAAAGTTGCCGTGAGTTGGGATCAACTTAATGATAGTGGATTTAGGATTTTGGTTTAAGTAAGTGATATAAATTATATTATTTACTTTCATATGCAAGAATCATCAATAATTATTGCCAAATTTTTCGTAGTCATGAGCAAAAAATTAATGTTTCCTCTTTCTCTTTCCCTATCTGCTAATGGTATGTAATAATATAATGTGTTCCCTAATTTTTTGTTTCCAGTTGCCAACAAGTGGGTTCCAATCCATGGAGAACCCATGTGAGTCACTGTAGACCTATATGCTTAGAATTTTTAAATAGCTGGGATTTTTGGGGGGTTTTGTTCCTTTTGTTTTGTTTTTTTAATGTATATTGTCAAACATTCTTCTAAGTTTACCTTGGATGAGCTTGACCTTTTAAACTTTTTCTTAGGAACTGAGCATATTAACTATTTACGCTAATCAGTGACTCCAGCTCCTATTTGTTTAAGCCATTGAAGTTCTCTTGTTTCCTTCAGGCTTAACTGATAAATGTTTTCTTTTGCTGTCACAATACATTTCATAACCTTTTAAATGTTGTGTAGGACCTTGTATATACCTTTCGTGTTTTTGTCATTTCTAGTTTATTAAGCTACAGTCATCCATGCTAAGATCATTGGATTTCTCTAGCTTATTTTACATGCTTATTATGTACTTGAAAATGTTTGTCCTTTGTAGCTTTTTCTTTCTTTTGAGTTTTATTCAGATAATACTTAATCACTAGTAAGTGAGGTCAGATGTTTTATTCTTTGAGAAAGAACTGTACACAGAAACTTCATGTGAGATTACTTTCATGACATGCTCCTGTAAGAAAACAAGGACTGTAAAACTGAGTGGAAAGAGAACTCACTCTCAAAAAAGCTGCAATCAAGCCTAGTGGGATCCTGAATGTGTTTGACCCAGGCAACTTTCTGTCTCTATATCAAAAAAGTATGTTTTGGATATCCACATAATCTTAGAAGACATATGGAGTATTAAAAGTTTCATTGTTCAAAATGGTTTTCCAAGCCATTGACTTTGTTTTTGCCATTTGAGTGAGTGAATATGTGAATAGATTATGTTAGTGTATCCACGAGGAGATTAGCTAGTCTTGACATTCAATTGAGCAGATTCAGCTAAAAATTTTGAGACTCTCGCTGCCAGCAAAGTAGAAGTAGAGGATGCAGTGTACTCTTCAGGGCCAGAATTCTTGCACTAGCCAGAAATAAAAGAGAGCAGCAGTCAGAGCAGAGAAACAGAGACACTTCATAAGTCAAAGCTGACTTTGGGACTGCCACCAATCAGATCTAGAGCTTAGTCTTTGTCCAAATTTGCTAGCAGTTCTGTGAGTTGTGAGGAGAGAGTCATAATTGGCAGGACTAAAAGCTTTGTAACATGGTGTAGTCACAAGGCTGAAGGTTGAGGTACCTGTGAACACATATCAAAAGCCACCATGACTGAGTGATTGCATTTTGCTGGCAACTTAACATCTCATTTGGCATACCTAATACAGTTCTGTATTGGCTGTGAGCTATCACAAAGGAATTCATACCCAGAAAAAGCAGTAAGATTGGTGTTGTTTTAAGTAGAAAGGGGCGTGGATACAAAGGGAAAATGTCTGACCTCATGGGAATTGGTTTTGTGTTATGGATGTTGTTGATAGGAACAGGTGCCTATTGTAGAGTTAGTAGAGGTCACATATTGCTGTCTCCACATTGTCCTAGCTCCTTTTACATCATCATCATCATAACACTGCTCCATGTGAAACTGTAGCAACCAATATATCCAGCAAATAGTGTCTGATTGCTTTGAACTTGCAGGACATCATTGAAGAATTTCATGTGGGACATGAAAGGACCTATTGATTTATAACTATGCTTCCCAGTGGGAATGATAAGATGGTAAACATAAATTTGTTTCTTAGTTCCCCTCTCAAGACAATGAATGGCCTTCTTGAGGGAGGAGGTCATGTCTTATTTTTGTTTTCACTTTCTGTTCCTTAAGTTGACTCAGGTGTGTGACGTGCATTTTATAAATGTTGAAAAGAAGTGTTATAAATATACAAGACAACTCTTTGGTGGAATAAATATTACAGTTTAAATAATATTATTAAATTATCTATTGATATCATGATAGATGGAGGAGAGATTGAGATTATTAACAATTTCAGCTTACTTGGTTCCACAATCAACACTCTTGAAACCAGCCATCAGGAAATCAAAAGACAAATTGCTTTAGGAAAACATACTGATAAGGACCTCTCCCGAATGCTAACGAGTAGCAATGTCAGTAAGAGACTAAGGTGCCCTTGGTTCATGCCATGATCTTCACAATTACTTGATATTCATCAGAAAGCTAGATCAAAGATAACAGAAGAAGAATCAATGTCTTTAAGTTGTGGTGCTAGAGAAGCCAAGTCTCTTGGACTCCAAGAGAATAAACAGGTACGCCCTAGAGAGAGTGAAACCAAGATGCTTTTTGCAGTCAAAGATTTTAAAACTCTGTCTCACATACTTTAGGCATGTGGCCAAGAGGGACCAGCCCGTGTAAAAGGGTATCATGCTTGGAATGGTAGAGGGTTGACACAAGAGAGTACGACAGTGCAGTTTCTTGCCACTAGCCCACCAGAATTCCTTGAATCTTAGGAGTTGCCTTATTAAGTTGTTGCAGGTTCCAGAAGCACATGCATATTTAAGTATAGAAAGAAAAGTGAGTACCACAATAGATTGTTCTCCCTTTTATATGAAAAGTAAAGTCTTTCCCACTGTATTCCAGCATATTTCAATCATAACATCTATCAATTTCTGATTACTGACATACCGTAGCTACAAGGGATATTGACAGGATCTAGAAAGGGGGTTTAGGAAAGCATGTTGATTTAGTTAACAAACAGAATCTGTGACGCTTACAGAATCATTGCTTGCATTCCTTCTAATGCTCAGTATTTCTCAGATAAGAGAAATGGTGAAAGCGGTAGATTAGAAAATATTAAAAGTTCTTGAAGGCTAAAGTCATTTTGTATTTACCTCTATTGTCATTATCTATCGCTGTGCCTTGCATTTAAGAGAGACTTTATAAATGTTTGATGAATTCATTATGAATAATCATACCATATTCTTAAATGCTAATTATAAATGTTACAAATGCATATATTACTGATATTTTTCATATCATCACACTTTATAGGAGACTGTATTTTTAAGCATAAAATCACTTCAAATGTAGATGATGTGCTGAGATTTAATTCACTGCTCCAGAGAGAGAGCTCAGCAACACACTTCAGCAAGTCACTATTTAGAACTTGAGGGGGTTTTTTGGGGTTACTTGGTAAAAGACTGTTTAATAAAGCTGAAAACTAGAATTCTATTTTATGAATGTCAAACTATTTGCTAAAATTCCACATAAGTACTTCAGTAGTAGAGTGACAGTTCCCTGAATGAATCAGAGCACCATATAATTATACTTAAGTAACACAAACTAAGATCCCATATGGCTATGATAGTGGCATATAATGATAGTGTCATCTCTCCATTTAAGGTACAACATGCCATCATAGAAGAGGCGATGAATACTAACTGGGTGGGTAGTGCTTCATATTACAAATTTAACAGATTATGACATCAGGCTGATACTCAATCCATCTGCTAGCTGCAGAGGACAGAGTACATATTGTTACGGTGATTAGGCCAGGTGGTACTCCATTTGATATCACAGCTGTGCTAAACTTCCACTCAGAAACTTAAAACCATGTGAAACATTCCTTGTTTGGGGTCACACTGAAAAGAAAGAACAGTAGCCGGGATATATTCTTAACAAGTTTCATGCAGAAATTCTTCAGCTGAAATTAAAAATAACTTTTGTAAAGTATCAAGAGGAAATAAAGTTTTGAAGGCTATGTTTTGCTATTTGCTTCTGGGTTATTTTATGGTATGAATATTGGTATTCCTGCTTGACTTAGTCAATCATGTAAAACCAATGGCAGTTATGCCATGTATAGATTCTGTTATTCAACAAAATGCTGAGATGATAAATATAAATAATGTATTTTAGTTTCTGGGACATAATCTGCTCTCCATTAAGATAGTTGCAAATTTCATTTTCTTGTTTCTGAGATTTCTGAGATTTTTATCCATCTCTCCCTACTTAATTTTTTCTGTTTCTACGAGTAACAGTTGCGAGATACACACACATACACACACACACACACACACACACACACACACACACACATATACATGCGTGAATATCAATATATATGTTCCTATTCATGTCCAGTAAATTTCTCCAGTCAGATTTTGGCTTCTGGCTCAAAGGCAGATTGAAGCTCACTTTGTTTTTACAGTGTGGACCACAGATTAAGGACAACCATAGCACCCTCTCTAAAAAGACTTCACCTGGAGAGAGATGAAGCCCCAAAGGGTAGAACATGAAGAACTTGTTTTAAGTTACACTTCAACAACTCTTTATCTCCCTAGAAGCAACCTTATACAAGGCTCATAGTTCTTTATATTATTTAGTACCACCTGTTAATGGAATAAACTTCCTAAATGAAATAAACACAGAAAGTTTACATGTAAATATGAAATATAAGTGTAAGTCAGTGGTAATTTCTGTTAGTATATATTTCATGGCGCTCTGGTAGTAAGAAAAGGCACTGAAATCCAAAAGGCACACAGTTCACATCTCCGAGTTGCTCCCTGGGTTATCTTCTGCAAAATATTCCCTTGCAATTTACTAGCTCTAAAACCCACTACAAGGTTATTTATGAGTCAATTCTGACTCCACAGCATATACTTCTCATTCTCAGTTGGAAGTGTGGAAACTAAAAGTACTGAGGAAATTTTAATATTTTACATGTTTATTTACTTATACCTAGTGACATGGATCTTGACTGAAAGAAGAGAGTACCAGAGGAATGTCTAACTGTGCATCATTGACTATGCAAAGGCATTTGACTCTGTGGATCACAACAAACTGTGGCTAACTCTGAGAAGAACGAGAATCTCAGAACACATGAGTCTGCTTATGCAAAATCTATACTTCGATCAGGAAGCAGTTGTCAGAACAGAGCAAGGAAACAGTGCTCAAAATCAGAAATGTTCAAAATCAGGAAAGATATACACCAGGAATGGATCCTATTTCCATACCTTTTCAATCTGTGTGTGGAACAGATCATCTGGGAGGTTGAACTCAGTGAGGAGAAATGTTGCATCATGATTGGAGCACTCATCAACAACCTTGTGTTGTGCAGATAACACAACTTTGCTTGCTGAAACTGAGGAGGACCTGAGGCATTTGCTGCAGAAAGTCAAGAACTATAGCCTTCAATATGGATTGAAGCTCAACATTAAGTAAACAAAGATTCTAACCTTTGTTCATTCTAACCAATAGGCAGCATCAGGATAGATGATAACAAGATTGAGATTGTTAAGAGCTTCAGCTTACATGACTATATTACTCTTGTTACCAGAGCCAGAAAATAAAAAGATGAATTGCATTGAAAAATTTTTCTCAGGGACCTCTGCAGAGCACAGAAAAGCAACAATGTCACTCTAGAAACTGAGGCGCCCATGATACAGTCCACAGTCTTTACAATTACGTTACAATTTTGATGTTATGCATAAGAAAACTGGACAATGGCTAAGGATGATAGAAGAAGAATTGATGCCTTTGAATTGTGGTGCTGAAGAAGAGTGCTAAATATACCATGCAGTACTAGGAGAACAAAACTCATTGGTCCTGGAGAAGGTGAAAACAAAAATCCTTGGAGGCCTAGGATTTTGAAGCTCTGTCTGACATGTTTTGCTCATGTTGCAAAGAGGGACCAGTCCTTGAAGGGGGGCATCATGTTTGGAAGGGTGGGGGGATAGCTCAAGAGAGGAAGACCCTGGATGAGAAGAATTGACTCAGTGATGAGAGGGTAATGGAGGTAGGTGTGTCAGAGATAAAGTGATTGACTCAAGATAGAGCAGAGTTCAGAGCTGTTGTACTTAGGGTCACTATGAGTACCAACTCATTCAGTGGCACATAACAACAACAATTGAAGGTATAAAAATAATCTCATCCCTTCTAGAGTCATGTTCTACAAGAGAAATTGACAACACATTCAACCTTAACATACTAAATAAGAGGCGTCCTTCTTAGATTATGTTCATGTAAAACGGAGAGAGAAAGGATCAAATTTTTCACAAACTGAAAGGAACTGCTCCATACATTGGAATATTTTTTTAAAAATAACATTTTTTACTCAAAACATACTAAATTGCAATTTTACTTAAACACATCTAAGCTGGTATCAGGAGCCTGACCAACAAACATAATATCAGTGAGTTGTGTGTACCGTGGAGTCACAATCAACTCATAACTGACCTTTCAATGGTTTTTCAAAAGTAGTAAATTGGATTGGAAGAGACTGGATTTGAATCATGTGCCTTTAGGGATTATATAGTACAGCTTTTTACTACTAGGCCACCAGAGGCTGATGTCAACATAGCCCTACCTTTTGTATTTCAGCATTCCCTATGTGGAATAATTCACATAAAAAACAGAAAATGGAAATAAAATAGTGTGTGTGTGTGTGTGTGTGTGTGTGTGTGAGTGAAAGAGAGATAGAGAGACATGCAAAGAGAAAGATGTAAAGGAAGTGGTGAGAGGGAGAGGAGAGAAGGGAAAGAGATTGCCTCAACTATGAAATAAATTGAAAATAACAGTGGCATAATTAAGGAAAAAAATAGAAGTAAAGCAATCTATAGAGTTGATAGACTTTACTGCTAAGAAAAGTTATCCAGATTTTGAAAATAAAGCATGATGATGACTGCATGTTTTTCAATACCATGCTAGATAATTGTCTAATTAGCCTTTCCAAGAAATATTTATTAATTTCTTAAGAGACTATATCTTTGTTTCCTATTCTATATGTTAGGTACTAGAATTTGTGAAATTTTATGCTAATTTGTGGATTTCATCTAGTAGAAATGCAAATGCTTTCTGTACAGAATAGAAATAGGTTCCAATTTTCACTGTTCCCATGGCCTGTATGATGGTAATCAGTTTTCTCTTTAAATTTGCAAACTTATTTCAGTAAGCCTCCCCTCATTAGCTATACAAACCTACGTTTCCCACATGGTTTTCAAAACAGATTTATACCATCTTGCAGCACCCTAAGTGAGGAGGTGAATAGTCTTTGGCATGTGTGCATTCTTTATTTGTGTAGAACCATATTTTAAATTTCTCACAAAGCATATTTTGACATTAAAAATGCCCCCTTGGAGGAAAAAATGTCTAGGGTCAATTTCCTGTCATGTGTCTTCCTCTATTTATGATATCTCAGTAGATGTTATTTAAGGCATCCCACAATTTACCTTTTTCAAGTAAAGAAATTGGCAGTATTAAGTATGAAATTTTATAATGTCTTTAGCAATAACATAGTAGACCATATGACAGGAGAAAGAGTAACTTCCCTTAAGATCTATTAAAGGAGTTTCATTAGAGGAACTCTGGCAGTATAGTCCATAACATGTTGCACTACTAACGAAAAGGCCATGCATTTCAGAGGGCTCCAATCATCATTAGCTCCAACAGATAAAGATAAATAGTCTCCTCCAATTTACATTTTATCGTTTTAGGAAACTCTTTAGAGAGCTATGAGCTGGATCTGATTAATCCACATTGGGTTGAATTGTTGAGTTTAACTAAAAATTTTTAATATACTCCTAGCTCAACAGCTTTTGCCTACCTTCTTGAGAGACATTTATTTATTATCTGCATTGTAATGAATGATAATCTGACATCTTTGCATATACTCAACAATGTATTTTGTAAGAATTAATTTACAATAAAGAGATCTTTAGTTGTGGAAATAAATTAGCCTGCATGCTCCAGACAAAAGAAATTAGGAAGATAGTTCATTAATGAGCAATCAGCTAAAACAATTTTCCTACGAAATTTTTAAGTAACATTCTTTTATTTCATCTTCCTTGGATAAACAATCAACACCCTTCTTACCAACAGTTAAGAAATCCAGAGATGTATTGCATTGGGAAAGCCTGCTATTAGAGACCTCTTCAAAATTTTAAAGAGTAATGATGTCAGTTTGAAGACCAAAATATGGTTCAGGCCATGGTCTTCATATTCATCTGCTATGCATTAGAGAGCTGGACAGTGAATAAGGATGGCAGAATAAGAATGCATGCCTTTGAGTTGTTGCTTAGGAGAAGACCACTGGATATCACTCTGACCATGTGGCTAGGTGAGAATATTCCTTGGAAAGGGACATTATACTTGGAAAGATAAAGGGAGAGGAAGACCTCCAATGTGATAGATTAACACAATGACTTCAACAATGGGCTCGAGTGTGTGGGAAATGACAAGGATGATGTAGAATAGGGCAAGCCAAGGCTCAGGTCAATTGTTCATACAGTTGTTATGTTTTCGACTAGGCATGATAAATTTTTAAAATAAACTTTTGAAAAATCATTTCCAGTTTTGTAATGCTAATGATGTACTAAAGTCTTGTTCCTGTATGATTTTATTCCTTTTAAAAGTATACGTTTATTATATATATTTTAATATATAATACAATATATATAATCATTAGTTTTCAGCTAGGAAAAAATAAGCAAATTCAATATGTTTTTAATCTGCATTGACAAACACTGAAAATCTGCAAAATATTCAAATATTGAGAGTTTTTGAGTTATCAGCACAGCTTCCTATTTGCTATGCTACCAGAACTCCCTAAGAACCACAATCACTCTCATTTAATGCTAATAATCCTTCTGTTGCATGGGTTATAGTCCACAAGACTATGATATTTGTAAGGTAGAAAAATAAAACTGCTCTTGAGATGTCATTGCCTAAATGACATTTTTTAAAAAATGTAATTTTGAGAAAGTTTATAAAGAAATAGGCTTTTCATTCATTCTTTCATATACATTTTCCTCCCTCCTCCTTCCTCAATTAACTTTGTAATGCTTGTTCTGTTCCAGGTTACTAAAATTGTAATATTCACAATATCTAATCATCAATTCCTTTCATATTATTCTTTCTTTCACCCATCACAGTGCAGTGTCTACTATTATCTATTCTTTTCTCACCCTCTCTTTCCCTCTGTGCATCTTATAACAATGGCCTTATGCAGTGTTTGTCCTTCTGTGACTGATACTTCACTTAGAAAAATATCTCCCAGACTCATCTTCTCTATCTCTTTACTATTATAACTAATGTCACAAAAAATGGAAAAAAAATATATATATATATTCCACAACTCTAATTTTCTAATTTCTTTGGAGTATATTACCAGTAGTGAGAAAGTTGAGTCAAATAATTTTTATATTTTCAACTTTTTGAGGAAGTGCCGGACTGCTTTCCACAGTGGTTGTACCAGTTTATATTCCAGCCAACAATGTATGAGAATTCTGATCACTACATCCTTTCAAACTTTTGTTGTTTGCTTTTCTGTTGAATTTTGCAACTCTAAATGGCTTTTTTTGAAAGAAGTAAACTATGAACCAAGTTTAGGAAGATTTAAATGCTAATATTTTTTTTAAAGGGAAGATTTTAATACTGATTTAAAAAGGCCCAAGACAAGGTTACAATATCTTATTTGAGGAAAAGTGAGCAAGCAGAAATGGTTAAAAGTAAATATCTTTACAGAACAGAAATGACAGCTATGCTCACCTTGTACATCAAATGTAAATATCCATGACAAATTCTTCATATGGTATGTTGGTAAGGATTCCACGGTTGGGTTTCAACTGATAAGGAGAGAGAGTTGTGTTCTTTTTGAGATCTTGTTAACAAGATTGTCATTGACACACAAAAAATTTGTCCCTGGATGAGGAAGGACATGCCAGAGAAAGGTATGCAAACAAGTTTGTTTGGTTTGATTTACCATGTCTAAGGAGAGTTCCCGAGCCCCATTCACATAGTTATTAAGCATGCTTACTCAGGGATGATTTCAACTCCTTTTTCGATGATTTCAGAGGTGGACTGTGTTTCAGATAATCAATTACTCATATGCAAGTTCAAATTGAGGTCAGAGAAAATTAAAATAAGTCCACAGGAACCAAGATATGATCTTGAATCAATTCTATTTGAATTTCAATATTATTTTAAGAATAGATTCGAGGTATTGAACACCAACGATCAAAGACCAGGTGAGTTGTGGGGTGATATAAAGGATATCATCTATGAAGAAAGCAAAAAGTCATTACAAAAACAGAAGAGAAAGAAAACATCAAAATGTTTGTCAGAAATAACTCTAAATATTTCACTGGAGCATAGAGAAGACAAAACAAAAGGAAAACATGTCAAAGTGAAAGAGCCATACAAAAGATTTTAAAGAGCAGCTTGGGAGGGCAAGGCAAAACATTATAAGGGAATGTGCAGAGAACTAGAATTGGAGAATAAAAAGGGACGAACTCATTTTGCATTGCTTAAGCAAAGAGACAGTGCGATTGGCACAGGACAGAGTGGAGTTTAGGACTGTTGTACATAGGGTCGCTATGAGTCGCAGACGACTCGACGGCACATAACAACAACAACAACAAGCAAAGAGAACTGAAAAAAAATTAAGCCTTGTGCCACAATATTGAAAGACACCATGGGCAATATGTTGAATGACCCAGAAAGCATCAAAAAATGGAAGGAATACACAGAATCACTGAACCAGAAAGAATTGATTGACACTGAAAAAAATTAATGAAGGACCATATGCACAGGAGCCAATAGTAATGAAGGAGGAAGTAGAAGCATCATTGAAGGCATTGGCAAAAAATAATGTCCCAGGAACTGATGGGATACCAAGTGACTTGCTTGAATTAACAGATGCAATCTTGGATACACTCAACAGTCTATGCCAAAAAATTTGGAGGACAGTTGTCTGGCCAAGGGATTGGAATAGGTCTATATTCCCAATGTGTTCCCATTCCCAAGAAAGTTGATCCAACAGAATGTGGAAACTATCAAACAATATCATTAATATCATATGCAAACAAAATACTGCTGAAGATCATTCAAAAACATCTAGAACAGTACTTAGATATGAAACTGTCAGAAGAGTTTTTTTCCGAAGATTTTTTTTCAAAATAGTTCATTGATGATGTCTTAGTCTCATTGATTATCATTGCTGCAGTGAATAGTATTGCTCAGATTTAAAACAAAAAAGTCCATCCTTTTGCTTAAGCCACAATTGTGGTGGATTGCTGTTGAGTGGAGCAAATGAATAAAAAGAACAAAAGACCTGAAGCCTTTCTATAACTATCATCATTTCTCAAAGTTCATAGTTTACAGAAAGAAAAAAAATAATTTACACACAATTTAGAGCTGTAAGTAAAATAAAATAGAATAGAATAAAATAAGATAAAGAACAATAGATAAAGTTACACTACAGAAATTACATGTTAGGATGCTAAATGAAAGATCAGTTGTCTGAATCCATGAGAAGTTCTCAGGGAGAAAGATGGATAGTCTCTTCCAATAAAACTTGCAGACTGTAAAAATCAATTGAAAGTCTCTAGAAGTCAGAATTAACTCTTGGAAGTTACTTTGATTTGGTTCAAGATACTATGGAAAACTTAACTGAAAAATGTCTCCATATTCTCCTTTACGAATCTGGAATAGGTATAAACTTTTAAAATAAAACTAAAATATATAATGTTTTAAAAATATTTTAAAAATTAAATAGTATCACATATTTTACAAAATAATATTATGAAGTAAGAAGTGAAATACATTAGTACTCTAAAATCTGAATTAAGGACACATCATTTCTCATGAACTCCACCCCCCAACATAAATATAATACACATAATACCCCTGCACATTTCACCATTGAGAAGTGGGTCATGTTATGCATATTTGTATGCAACTTGCTTTTTACAGATGACAATATATCAAAGACATATTTCAAGGTTAGTATTTATAGATCTAGCTCATTAATTTTAATGGTTGTATAGTACTGATTTATTGATGTATCTTTATTTATTTAACTGTTCCCCAAAATGATAGACATTTGACTTATTTCTCATTCTTTCTTTTGTAATCAGTTCTACAATGAATACTTCCATGACCACTTTGCATAAACGAGAAGAAAAATTTCTGCATTAACTCATTGTGACCAAATTGCCCTCTAATGAGAAAGCAAAATTTCCTTATCACTACTACCAATATCAACATATCTTATAAAAAAACCTACTAGAATTTTTCTATTTATATTAGAGTGGTGTATGTGTGTGTATACACATACACACACACACTAGTTGTGTACTATAGCATCGGAACAGATCCATAGCTGACCCTCCAGTAGGTTTTCAGAGGCAGTTAATGGAATGGGAGGAGATTGTCCATCCTTCTCCCATGGAGCAGCTGGTGGCTTCAAAGTGCATGCCTTCAGGATTGCAGCACAGTTTTTTGACACTAGGCCATTTTATATATATGTATGAAAATGTTATAATTTAATAGATATTATTTATACTTTATTAATTACTAATATTTAAAATATATGTAAATATATATTGTTGTTGTTAAGTGTTGTCGAGTCATACATAGATGACTCATAGTGACCCTATGAAAGAAAGACCTGAACACTTGTATAACTTTCATCTTTTCTCCTATTTCATAGAGTTTCTCGAAGCAAGCTATTTCAGAAGTGGATGCCAATTCTGCTTCCAAGCTTGTTTTAATCGGGGAGCTCCACCAAACACTGTCCACCATGGGTAACCGTAATCACATTTGATACATCACTGTCACAGAAATATATATACACACACACTTTATGTATATAGAGAGCTTTATGTATATAGAGAGCTTTACGTATATATAGAGCTTTATGTATATATAGAAACTTTGTGTATGTATACAAGATTTATGTATTATATACAAGCTTTATGTATATATAAAGCTTTATGCATATATAAGCTTTATATATACAGAGTAAATATATATAATCTCTTATTATCTTAATTTTTACAAAATTATGTCTGTGCTTTCATAACAGTTTAAATATATTCAAAAGCTGTATCTAGATAATCTCTTTATGTATTTACATTTCCCTTTCTTTTATACTTTCAGTAGTTGTTGATAGGTGCCATTGAGTTGAGTACAACTCATTGTGATGGTATGAACAAAAACACAAACAAAAAATCTGAACCCTGTTCTATCCTGCACCACACTCAGACTTCCTGATACACAAGAGCCCATTGTGGCAGTCTTGTGTCAATCCACCTAGTTGAGGGTCTTCCTCTCCTTCACTGACCTTCCACTCTTCCCAGCACCATGTCCTTCTCCAAGGAATAACAACCTTCCTAGCAACATGTCCAGTGTTTGAGAGGTGAAATCTCATGCCTCCAAAGAATACGTCTTCTGCACTTTCATTTAAATTTCAAGATCATCATAACAATAAATTTGAACATTTTACAGAAACGGTCAAAGACCAGACATCAAGGATGTCATCACTGAAGAAAGTAAAAGGTCATAACAAAAAAATGGAGGAGAAACATGGTACAATGACAGACACCTAGATCAATGGAATAGGCTTTTGAATTCAGAAATCAGCCTATCTACCTATGGTCAACTGATTTTTTTATCAGTTAAGAGGGGAAACGACAGCCTTTTTAACAAGTGGTTTCACCCTCTGCAGGGCAGACCTGTTTATTCTCTTGGCAATCCATGGTTCAATAATCATCTCCAGGACCACAGCTCAAAGGCATCTATTTTTCTACTGTTATCCTTATTCATTTCAAGCTCTCTGATGCATAGCAAGTAATTGAAAAGACCATACCCTGGATCAGGCAAACTTCGTCTCTAGACAGAAATTGTTATTCTTTAGCATTCTGGAAAGGTTCCTGATGAGATTTTCTCAATGCAATTTGTCTTTTGATTTCCTAAGGCCAACACAGTCAGCCGACCAGTATCTCTCTCTCTCTCTATCTAATCTACTTTTTCTATTTCTATTTATTTCTAATTTCTATTTCTATTTCTAATT
>NW_006399819.1:5342068-5348071 GCF_000299155.1 Elephantulus edwardii
TATGAATATGAATATCACTATCACCATCAATATCAATATCAATATCGATATTGTTGTTATGTGTCCTTGAGTTGCCTGTGATGCATAGCAACTCTATGTACAACTCTGAAGCCTGCCCTGACCTAAGCCAGTTTCACTGACTCCAACACATCTATCACTACTACCCTAGTTACTGTATCAATCCATCTCATCATGGATCTTCCTCTCCTACACTGTCTTTCCACCCTTCTGCCCATGATGTCTTTTTTACAAGCATTGGTCCTTCCTGGCTACATGCCGAAAGCATGTGAGACAGAGCTTCAATATCCTACCTTCCAGGAAGAAACTTGGTTTCACCATCTTCGAGACAGACAGACCTATTTGTTTTCTTGGCAGTCCATGGTATGTTCAAGACTCTTCGCCACACCACAATTCAAAGGCATCAATTCTTCTGTCATCCTTAGTCATTGTCCCGCTGTCTGATGCATACAAGTAATTGTGAAGACTATGGCCCAGATAGGTGCAACTTAGTCTCTAGACTGACATCGTTGTGTTTCAGTATTCAGGAAATGTTTCTGATAGCAGATTTACCTAAAGCAATTCATCTTTTGATTTCTTGACTGCTGGTACCAAGAGTGCTGCTTGTGAAACTGAGCAAACTGTAACTATTAACAATCTCGATCTCTTCTCCATTTATCATGGCGCTGCTTATTGGCCCTATGGTGAGACTCTTTGACTTCTTGATGTTGAGCTTCAATCCATATTAAAGACTATAGTGCCTGATCTTCTGCAGCAAATGCTTCAGTTCTTCTTCAGCTTCAGCAAGGAAGGCTATGTCATCTGCATAATGTATGTTATTGATGAGTCTTCCTCCAATCCTGATGCCACATTCCTCCTTATAAAGCCCAGCCTCCTGCATGAGCTGTTCTGCACATAGATTCAAAAAACTGTGGAGACAGAACAAATCCCTGATGCACTCCCTTCCTTATTTTGAACCATGCAGTGTTTCTATGCTCTGTTCTAAGGACTGCTTCCAGGTTCAAGTATGGTTTTCACAAAGTCCAATAAAGTGTTCTGGGATTCCCATTCTCCTCAAGGTTAATGACCATTTGTTGTGATTCGCACTCTCAAATATCTTTGCATAGTCAATAAGACACAGGTAGATACACTTCTGGTACTCTTTGCTTTCTGCCAAGATCCATCTGACATTGGCGATAATGTCTCTAGTGTCACGACATCTTCTAAATCCAGTTTGTATTTCTGGTAGTTCTCTGTCAATTTAGTGTTCCAGTTATTTTTTGGATAATCTTCAGCAGGATTATGTATATTTGTGTCTTTTTATTTATGTTTATTAAAATGTTTAATTTCTGGGAACACAGTCGTTAGCATGTAGTAGTGCTAAATAAGGAGCAGTATGTTTCTAGTACGTGAAATTCACCATTGATTCTTCAGCAGAAAATGTGTAGTCTCTCCCTGTTAAGGCAGGTCAGAACTGACTCAATGGCAATGGCTTTGAATTTTTGAGTTCATATATGAGAGTGACTTTGTTACAGATGTGTGTGTCTGTGTGCCTGTGTTAAGGTATGATTTTAGAATTTAGTTCTGTTGTGGCTATTTTACTATCTTTGTAGAATTAATTGAAAATGTTCCTAAATTCTAAAGCATTAAAAGAAGGTGGAAAGAGTATACAAAGTCATTGTATCAAAAGGAATTGGAGGACACAGAAGAATTTCATGAAACAACGTCTGAGTAACAGCTTGTGGTGATGAAGGAAGAAGTTTAAGCTGCTCTGAAAGAAGGATCAGCAAAAAAATAAGACCAGGGAATTGATGACTACTAATTGATAAATAATCAAAAAACAATGCCCTGAATGCTTTCACCAAGTTTTCCCAAGAAAGCTGGAGGACAACCATTTCCCTTACTGACAGGAAGAGATCCATATCTGTTCTCATTCCAAAGGAATGTGACCCAAAAGAGTGTGGAACTGATCTAACAATAGCATTAATATCATATGCAAGCAAGATTCTGCTGAAAATTTTTAAAAATGACTGGAACAGCATATCAACAGAGATCTTCCAGAAGTGCAAGTTGGGTTCAAAAGAGGCTGTGGTACTAGGGATAGTATAGTTAATGATAGATGGATCTTGGCAGAAAGCAGAGATTACTAGAATCTGTGTTTCATTGCAAAGGCATTTGACTGTGTGGATCACAACAAACTGTGGCACACTCTGAGAAGAATGGGAATCTCAGAATATTTGATTGTGCTTATGTGAAACCGATACTTGGACCAGGAGGTAGTCATCAGAATAGAGCAAGGAAACACTGTATGGTTTAAAATTGCCAAGAGTTATGCCAGGTGTGGGTTTGATCTCCGTATCTTCTCAATATATGAGGAACAGATCATTTGGGACACAGGGCTTTATGAGGAAGAATGTGGCATCAGGATTGGAGAAAGACTCATCAACAACCTACACTATGCAGATGACACAACCCTGATTGCTGAAATTGAGGACAACCAGTAATACTTGCTGCAGAGAGTCAAAGACTGCAGCCTTAAATATGGATTGAAGCTCAACATCAAGAAAACAGATTCTCACCACTGGATCAATTGGTAGCATCATGATAGATGGTGAAGAGATTGAGATTAACAGCTTTATTTTGCTTGACTCCACAACTAATACTCTTGGTACCAGCAGCCAGGAAATTAAAAGATGAATCGTATTGGGAAAGTCTGCTGTCCAACACTTCTCCTAAGTACTGAAGGTCAGCGAGGTCAGTCTGGAGGCTAAGGTTTACCTGATACATACAGTAGTCTTTGTAGTTAGTTTCTGTGTGCCAGAAAGCTGGAAAATGACTAGAGATGATAGAAAGAGAATTGATGCCTTTAAGCTCTGGTGCTGGAGAAGGATATTGAATATACCATGGACTGCTGGGAAAAAACCCAGATTCATTCTAGAGAGGGTAAGGCCAGGTTGCTCCTTGGAGTCAAAGTTCAAAGGTTTGTCTAGCATACTTTGGGCATGTTGCAACGAGAGACCAGTCCTTGGAGAGGAGCATTATGCTTGGGAGGGTGGAAGGACAAGAGCAAGAGGGAAGGACCTTCAATGAGATGGATTGGTTCAGAGACTGGGGAAATGTGGATAGGTGTGTCAGAGACAATAATCTTGGCAGAAGGTTTAGTTCAGTTGTACATAGGGTCACTCTGAATCTTAAGTGACTTGACAGCACATAATAAAAACCAGTCAATCTTACATTTTCCTATCAAATTTTGTGTACTTTAGATTTTTTCAAATGTATATGTATTTATCAGGGTATAATATAACATTTGTTGTATTCTTAAATCTACTTTGGCTTGTTTCATTAAGTTTCACCTAAGTCTTCAATAATTTCTTCCTCCTACTGTGGTGCTTGAGAAGAGTAGTGAATATTCCATGGACTGGCAGAAGAACAAACAGATATATTTTGTAGAAATCTGCCAGAGTGCTACCAGAGTGCTCTTAGGAATCAAAGATGTTGAAGTTTTGTCTCTGTACTTTAGGCATGGTATTAGGAGAGGCTCTTCCCTGAAAAGCTACATCATGTTTGAACAGATGGATAATCAGTGAAGAAGAGGAAGACCCACACAAGATGGACTGATGCAGTGACTGCAGCAATGGACTTAAGCATTTCAAGGAAAATGAAGATGGGACAGTACAGGCAGGGTTCCGGTCTGTTGTTCACAAGGATGCTATGAGTTATACTCGACTTGATGGCACCTAACAACAACAACAATTTTATTTGAGTTAGTTTTGTTATTATTATGGTTTATTGAGTTAAACCTATATATAAAGTGTTTTCTAGCTTTATTTCTAAACTTTGTATTTATTATTAAACATTTTTTCCTAAAAAATGTTCTGCCTATATTTGATGGACTTTGATAGGAATCTTCTTACTGTTGGCACTTTTAAAATAGAGTCTAATTTCTATTTCCATTTACTCTTCGATCTGAAAGTTATTTAAGTAGCTATGTTTTCAAATTCCATATGTATCCAATTGTCTATTTATTTGCTTTCTCTTTTTTGTCAACAACAATTATATTCATATTGTAAGAAAATATAGTCTATGATTTCTAGGTTTGGTAATTTTCTAAGGATATTTTTCTTCTAAATCATAGTAAAAATTACTTTCATAATTTTATATGGAAAAAATTATACTCTATTAACTGTATGTCAAAAAGCAAATTAATTATATTTTCCAAATTATTTCTCTTTTTATATTTTCTTTCTCCTTAATTTTTTAAAATTCTGTTCAAATATTTACTAATTGCTCCTCCTTGATTGTGGATTTTTCAACTTTTTATATTTTGTATTTGTAATTTTAGTGTCTAGCTTTCTTTTCCTTCTTGTGAAAGGTTTAAGCCATGCGCATTCTTAACCTTTGACTTTGTACCTAATTCCACTTGTTGTTTTCCGTTATGTTGTTAGGTGCTGTCAAGTCACTTGCAACTTTTAGTGACCCCATGCCCTGAAATCTGTTCTAGCCTGTTCCAACTTTACGGTCTTTGACATACCTGTCCTCATTACTTCAGTCACTGAATTAATCCCACTCATTGAGGGTCTTCTTTTCTTCCTGTTCCTTGACCCTTCCAAGCATGATGTCCCTGTCCAAAGACTGGTCACTCCTTGCAGCATGCCGAAAGTATATCAAATGATGCCTCAGAATCTTTGCCTCCAAGGAGCATCCTGATTTCCCCCTCTCTAGGACAAACCTGTTTGTTCTCCTAGAAGTGCATGGTATATCCAACACTCTTCAGCACGACAGCTCAAGGGCATCAATTATCTTTCTATCATCCCTAATCATTAATTCCAGTAGAATCATAAAATATATGTTGCTGTAATAGGACTTAACTGTGCATTGGACTACTCTTGTTGTTAGCTGCCATCTAGTCGAGTATGACTCATAATCGCCCCCAGAACAAAAGATCTGAAACCTATTCTCTCCTGTACTACCCTCACACTTCCTGACACTTAAAAGCCTATTGCAGCAGTCACCATGTCAATCCACCTGGTTGAGGGTCTTCTTTTCCTTTACCAACTCTCCTCCCTTCCCGGAATCATGTCCTTTTACAAGAAATAGCCCCTCTTAGCAACATGCCCAAAGTATGTGAGGTGAAGTCTCATCATTTTTGTCTCTAAAGAGCACTCTGGTTGCACCATCTCCAAGCATATCTGTTTGCTATCTTTGCCATCCATGGATGTTCAATGCTCTTCTCCACCATAATGGCTCAAAGGTATTGATTCTTTTTCTGTCATCCTTATTCACTGTCCAACTCTCAGAAGCATAGGAAGTAATTGGAAAGATTGGACTACTAGAGAATGAAAATACATAATGGTATAGTGAATTGGTTGTTAATTAAGAGCTGCTAACAGAAAGATCAGGAGTTCAAACCCACCAACTGATCCATGGAAGAATGATGACAAAGGCAGTCTCCTACGATAAGGATTTACCTACTCAGAAATCAGGGAGCATTGTCATATGTGTCATGGAACTAACCCTAACAGCAGTAGCATTTTATTTTGATTTGGATTTATTATAGGGATATAGCAGAGAACAGTGAAGCAAATATCTTCTTAAGAATATTGTGTGTCCCAGTACTATCAAAGGCAATAGAAATAAAAGTTAATCTCATTATTAAAGTAGAATTAACATTAAAGTAGAAATTTAGATTTAGGAGTATGTTACTAATATAACGCAAACTGAAACCATAAGATATTAATTTTGAAAGAGTAGGTGACAACGTTAAAACTATTGTAGGAAAAAGGAAAATACTGAGCTTTATTATACAATGGCAAAACATTCAGTAAAACTTGCTGTTGTTGTTGTTGTTGTTATGTGCCATCAAGTTGCCTGCGACTCATAGCGACCCTATGTACAACAGCCGTAAACTCCGCTCTGTCTTGTGCCAATCGCACTGTCTCTGACACTCCCATCCCAATTATCCCAGTCACTGAATCAATCCACCTCATAGAGGGCCTTCCTCTCCTG